>NW_027262396.1:0-7500 GCF_902827115.2 Pseudochaenichthys georgianus
AGGGAGGAAACACCGCGGGAAAGATCAACAGAAGAAGTCCTTTATTTCCACTGGGTTGTTCCAAGCCCCCAGGAAGTGCTCCGGACTCAGAGGCCGTTTCTCAATCTCGAGGATACTGGCTTCAAAGCCAATATTTCAAGGATGCTACATCATCGAGTGCCGCCGAAGGACTGTTCCAATCTCCAGCATACTTGGAATTCCACCGAGGCCGCGTCCTTGGTTTGGGGGAAATTTCGAGGCTGCACATGGGTAGACTTCGCGTCCTTAAAATCCCCACAATGCTTTGCGCACGGACCAATTTCAAAAACCCTTGCGGAGAATGGCTGAACCGACGCAGCACACATTTAAATGTAAGTATGTAGTGGCGTAGAACATGTGTTGGTAAATATGTTACTTTGTTTTCACTAAAAATGTGTTCCTGAAAGTAAAGCGAGTTCATAATTAGATAGACATCGTGAGGGATTTATTTTCGGTACAGTTTATGTTGAAACCGTTAGAGAGTGTGGCACACTTGTTAGCCTGTTCTATTCTTCTTTCGTTTTCAGAAGCCGTGGCTTGGAAGCATACTTTGTGAAGGAAGTGACTTGGAAGTACGCGACTACCAAGCCAGCATCCTCGAGATTGAGAAACGGCCAGAGGAAAATATTCGTTGTGTCCAAACGGCGGTACTACAACTTCCGTATCAGTCCGTGACGTCACTGGGCCGAGAAAGACTTTTCCCCATGGATTAACATCATGAGGAAAGAGACGTCTGTAAATCAGAGGATCATTTCTAACTAAATAAACTACCCAGTATGCACTCTGTTATAGCCCTTACTAGAATCATTAGGTTTCTAGAGTTGTAAAATGCGCTAAAAGCCGAATCCAGATTTATTTTCTCTCTCCATTCATTCCACTGAGCCGAGATCGGGGGCGGGGCTTAATGACGGGAGGCGGGGCTTAAGGGGAGACTCTACTGCACTCTATGAGCTACATACTGGTATTTCTGCTCTGACAGCAAGGCATGATGGGTAATCTGTGACGTTTTGCCCTTGAAAATCTCAGGCCATTTTGTCCTCATGAGCCAATGAGCAGCTCTCATAGGAAAGAACAAGCCCCGCCTCCAACGCTGTATCCAGCTCTTATTAAACATCCATGGGTTGTTGTTCCGGTTCTTACTGGCGACGGCGTTGTGTTTCCCGCCGTGAGCGAACAGCGTCTCCAGCTCCCGGAAGCCGGTCCAGGCCTCGCAGCGCTCAGAGAAACCCTTCAGGTGCCGAAGGTTCACGGCCGGACTGAGGAGGAAACACACCCTTTACTTCCTGTTAGAGAACACACTGCAGGCAGGGTGGGCATCGAAGGTCTCCCATCATGCATCATAACACACGTTAATGATAGCAACGTGGTTCAAAGCAGCGTAATACTGCTAAAAACTCGATTTTGACAGGAAAGCAACTGGTGACTTCTAGAATTGTGTGAGTAACATTCTGTCTCTAGACTTCTCTGTTCCAGTGTGTGTGTGTGTGTTTGTGTGTGTGTGTGTGTGTGTGTGTGTGTGTGTGTGTGTGTGCTCTGTATCAAGGCTCTGGAGCTGGTCTGACTGACATCGCTCCAGTATCTCAGGCAGAAACTTGGGACAGGTCATTTGACTGAAACCTTTAAACTGAACTAACTGACTGCTCGGGTTAACTTTGATTTAAACATTTGTAGAATACTGAGAGCTTTATTGAGTAGGTGTAACTGTGTTAAGAGTTAAACTCATAACTTTATAACTTAGGGTTTCATGTCATTGTAAAACCATTGGGCCACTGAAAAGACACTATAGCAACTCAGGAGGGAGCCAGTCTCCATTTCCTTTGAGGGCCACCAGCTGCAGAGAGTTAACTAATTAAAGGGGCGTGGCTCCACAGCTGGGAGAACTCAGCAATCAGGTGTCCATTTTAGGGAGCACCTTCCTGGGAGCGTCAGACAGACGAAGACAAAGGAGTCCCGAGGGAGGCAAAGAGGAAGCAAATCCTACTTTGATTGAGATAAGTATCGCTGGTGTTTTCTTTAGCTTTCTAGCCCCTCAGGCGATAATCATGTGTATTTTCTCCATTCCTGTTCATGTGTCTTCTCGCAGTCATCACTGGCCCCGTGTATCTCCTAATCGCTATAACCGGATCAGAACCACCTTCTGGATCCGCACCAGTCTGGTTTCAAGGCAGGTCACTCCACAGAAACTGGCCCTCCTTGCTGTCTCTGAGGAACTGCACACGGCTAAAGCAGCCTCCCTCTCCTCTGTCCTCATCCTGTTGGACCTGTCTGCTGCATTCGACACGGTGAACCATCAGATCCTCCTTCAGGCTCTGCACTTTCCCTCCTCACCTCAAACCTCAAAGACCGCACCTACAGGGTCACTTGGAGAGGGTCCGAGTCCGACCCTTGTCAATTAACTACAGGGGTCCCTCAGGGCTCTGTTCTTGGTCCCCTCCTCTTCTCCTTGTACACAAACTCGCTCGGATCTGTCATTAGCCCGCATGGTTTTTCATACCACTGCTACGCTGACGACACCCAATGAGTCCTGCCCTTCCCCCGCTCAGAGACCCAGGTCGTCGCTCGCATCTCTGCTCGTCTAGCTGACATCTCTCAGTGGATGTCTGCTCATCATCTCAAGCTCAACCTTGACAAAACTGAACTGCTTTTCCTTCCGGGAAAAGATTGTCCCTCTCTCGACCTGACGATCAACATCGGCCCCTCTGTTGTTTCCCCGACTCAGACTGCAAGGACTCTGGGTGGGACCCTAGATAACAACCTGTCCTTCACTGCAAACATCGCTGCTGCAACCCGCTGCTGCAGATACACGCTCTCCAGCATCAGGAGGACGCGTCCCCAGCTGACCCAGAAAGCCACGCAGGTTCTGGTCCAGGCTCTCGTCACCTCACGCCTAGACTACTGCAGCTCCCTCCTGCTGGTCTGCCTGCATGTGCCATCCGACCTCTGCAGCTCACCCAGAATGCAGCGGCTCGTCTGGTCTTCAACCTTCCTGAATGTTCCACCCCACGCCGCTCCTCCGCTCCCTCCACTGGCTTCCGGTAGCTGCTAGAATCCACTTCAAGACACTGGTGCTTGGTACCATGCTGCGAATGGATCTGGCCCTTCCTCCATCCAGGACATGGTTAAACCGTGCACCCCAGCACGTGCACTCCGCTCTGCATCAGCCAATCAGCTCGCTGCACCCTCGCTGCGAGGGGGACCCAAGCTCCCATCAGCAGAAACACGTGGGTTTGCTGTCCTGGCTCCAAGATGGTGGAACGAGCTCCCATTGACATCAGGACAGCAGAAAGCTCACACACCTTCCAGACTGAAACTCATCTCCTTCGACTCCACCTCGAGGATAGAACTACTAACAAAGCACTTATATACTAACAAAGGACTGGCTCCTCTAAAGCCAGCTGAGCAGCACTTGAAATGCTTGGCTCTATGAAACCTGATGTACTTTATGATTCTGTTTTCCTCTAGTTTGTGTCTTCCTGGTCGAACGCACTTATTGTGAGTCTCTCTGGATAAAAGCTTAATGTGATGTAATGCCAAACAATAGTATAGGAGACCTTCAAAGTGTGTGTGTTGCTTCACCTCCTGTGTGTGTAGCTGAGGTTCGGCCCGAGTTCAGACACACTCTTCAGGTCCAAACACTGCGGGGCGCCGGCCACGAACTGACGCCATCTGCAACAACAGAGTTTGTCTCAATGTCAGACTCACTAGAGAGACTCAGCTATTTGATTTCAGGCGAGCTGTGTGGTCGTCTTTCAAGCTCGATCCCAGAGCCAGCTGTCAGCGATGTGTCCTTGGGCCGTATACTGAACCCTGAGGTGCTCCTGATGGCCAACGGTTGTGTGTGTGTGTGTGTGTGTGTGTGTGTGTGTGTGTGTGTGTGTGTGTGTGTGTGTGTGTGTGTGTGTGTGTGTGTGTGTGTGTGTGTGTGTGTGTATATGAGTGTGTGCCCTTAAAGAAGCCTTTCTCCATGTCCAGGTTGATGTTTATCCTGTCGGTGCCTCGTCTTTCGTCCCCGTTCACTTTGTATGTTTCCCCCGGTCCCCTTGTTTCTGCGTTCTGATGTTTTGTCATCAGCTTCTTTTAACTAAAAGATCGAATTTGGTTTCCTATCCCTGCCACCCTCTGAGTACTCACCGTATTCTTAGTTTTAATGCGTTTTAATGTGTAAAGCCCTTTGAACTGCCTTGTGTTGGTTCTGTATAAACAAACTTGCCTTACTCGTTGCCTTTTTGGTTAGATGTTGGCATGAAGAGCGTGATTGGTTAGAATATCAGGGTAAGCCAATCAGAGGCAGAGTGGGGCGGGACATGTAAGGACAGTGTGTGTTTTCAAGTCAAAGGGACATTAGCTTTCAGGTCTTATGGACACGTGGGATGTTCCTCAGACTGCTGGACTGCTTTCTGTTTTACCGGATGATCTTCTGTTGGTTCTGCAGATGTCTGCGTCGCTGCTGCTTCAGCTTCTCCTCGGTCTCGTCCTGCAGCAAGCACACTGAGGAGGAAGGACACAAGAAGAGCTTTAAATATTATCACAGAAGAGCCCACAGGGACACCTTCACAGCGATACACCTGCAATGTGCCAGATATACACTTCATCTCTATCATTGTATATGCCTGTTTTAGCCATGGATGAGCAAAAGATTCCTCTTCTCCTCTAAAGTTAACGTACACTTTCCGCTGCGCAGCTCCACGTCGCCCCCTGCTGGTCGCAGCCATTGGTCGCACAGAAACACCTGATGTTCTGGATCTTTCTCTGGTTCTGACGGCCTGCAGACTTCGACCCGGCTGCAGTGCCAGTCCAGGTCGGGGAAGCCGGTCCGAGCGTCCAGACGGAGCCGGACCAGGAGCAGGCGACCCAGAGGAGCCTCGGTCCGAACCAGAACCGCACACGACTGAACGGGACAGGAGGAGACATCGTTCGGTGTAAATACGGACACCAAGTGGATAAAAGAAGAACTACAACTGGGAAAATAAACTCTTGTGAAAATAAAGCCACAAAACAGTCTCTTTCTTTTCTACGTCTTCATGAAACTCACCGACCCCGGCAGAAGATGGCGGTCGCCCTCGTTCACGACGATGGGCGGAGTCTCGCCCTCAGAGCCAATCAGATTGAGCCACAGGCGGCTGAAGGTCCCACAGGTGAGACCAGGTGAGGTGTGCACCGTCACCTCGAACTCCTGACAGGAAGCCATCGTGACGACGAGACGAGACGCTGACCAGGAAACAAACCACGTCAACAACCTGAAGACTGTTAGCTTTATATGCTAAGTTGTTAGCATGGCTGATTTTCAACCATAACGTGACTTATTTTAGATTGATGTCAATAAAACTCATGTTCAGGAGGTTATTTTACTCTGTATATTTCTCCTGATCGTGCTGCAGATAATTGAATATACCAGGGACATCAGAAAAAGTGGAAACGGGAAATACATTTGAACCACTTTGAAACCAAATGGAGAAGTCGGGAAGTACTCCGAAGCTTGGAGGAAGTCTGGTGCCGGCTAACTGATTATGCTAACATAGAAGACTAGCATTAGCATGTGGTTTTTAGTGTCAACAATTCTTTCTAATAAAACCCACACACAAAGAAGCTTCATAAACAAATCATTCAATAGAACCATAATCCCTGACGTTGATCTGGTGGTTAAAACTGTTTCCTCGCCTTGGGAACAGTCGCAATATTCAAAATACAAGTCGTTTTTTTGATAAATGGCCCCGGAGGAATTAACGTGCACTTGAATTTGGATTTGAAGGATTGTTCCAGCGATCTGCCGCACGATAAACTCCCCGATGTAGCGTTACATAATGCCTTATTAACATATTTAAACACAACATGTCAGAAAACTTGTAATATGTCTATGTCTTTATTAGGATCCCCATTAGCACTAGCATGAGCATTGGCTTCTTCCTGGGGTCCGCACGCACTCAAACATACAACCAAATTAAAACAAAACGGCTCATAATTTCATGCTATTTACAGAGAAATGAAGTGAAACTAAAATGGTCATCCAGTTATCGCCGTCCTAAGGCCAAACAAAAGTAAATACAAATAAGTGTACATAATAATATATGCATAGCCACAGGCGCAGTTCAAATTTACTTTGTAATACTTAAATAATGTTTTAGCAACCATTTGAAATGTACTTGAGAATGTTCCTGAGTGATGTGGACCGGTGAAGAGTTCCAGCTGTGTTAAGGTCAGTAATGATGATGGGACGTTTCACCGTGATATCCGTTAGCTACCCGTCGTGTGAGGGGTTAGTAAATGCTCTTGTGAAATGAGATTTGTCGGGGAATAATTGTGTATTCACGTTGACCTTTCGCCCTCTGACGCAGCTGACCCGCCTTGATCAGCCGCGCCCTTAAGGAGGGGCAGCTCTCGGGCAGAGATAGTTATTGTTGTGGGACACCTGGAACACGTCCTTCTCGGGGCGTAGATAGGGATGTCCCGATCACCTTTTTCTGCTCCCGATCCGATTCCGATCATTTGATTTTGACAATCTGCCGATACCGATTTTTCCCGATCCGATCTTTATGCAATGCGTTAAGAGAAAAAAAAGGTAACAGATAACGGCTGGTCATCCAACGCGATGAGTTCAGCTATCTGGCTGTTATTGTTTGGCCTTTTCTCTGTTCTGGGGCAGTTTCTCTTTCCTTTTGAAAGCCTCTGAAAGTGTCTGTTGTTTCCGTGCCGTTACCCGAGTGGCCGCTGTGTACTCGCCGTGTTGTTGTTGTTGTTGTTTGTTTCTCAGGTAGCGTATTAGATTGGTCGTGTTGAACGTAGCTCTGTTCTTTCCACCACGCGGAACCTCCACCTTGCAAACATTGCACTGGCTGTTACACTGCCTTCGCTTTCAATTTCATAATACTTCCAAACTCCTGACATTTTCTCTGTCCCGAGTCACCAGCTGAACGTAGCCTCTCGTTAGCTTGCTGCTGCTATTAGACGCTGCGCCCACTCTGTTGCTTTGAGAGGAATAAGCAGGTCTGAAAACAAGCCCAAAGGAAGCAACACATACATGATGTTGAGTCATTTTAAACCAAAGCGAAGTCCTCAGGATGACTTTAAGACGTGAACATGGTCATTTTTGTTTTGGAACATTAAATAAAATAATACAAATATTTTATAAAAAAAATAAAAAATATTCCCGATCCCCGATTTTTTTATCCCGATTCCGATCTTTTGAAAATCACGTGATCGGCTCCGATCCCCGATCACGTGATCGGATCGGGACATCTCTAGTCGTAGATGACCTCGAGCCATAAGCAACAACATCTGTGTGTCAGTGTCCTCGGCTGTTTAGTCTGTCTATTGGAGAATGTTGATTATTACACTCTGAGTTCAAACCTGGAGCTGCAGGGGGGGTTCAGGATTGATTGTGGCATCTCAACCGTGTGGTCAGACCGTGTCTTGTGAATTCTCCGGCCGAAGCTCCAAATGAACCGTCTGTTTGCCTTCAAAGCTCCAGCTCTCCTCGCGTCTCCA
>NW_027262396.1:10000-31446 GCF_902827115.2 Pseudochaenichthys georgianus
TTCCATGGGAAGTTAAGCTGGGGAATTTTGGAAATATTCGATTCAAAATTAAACAAAAAACAGACTTTTAAAAAAATGATTTGTTTAATTGAAGAACGAAAACAGGAATGTTGAGTTAAATGTTACTCATCCCCCCAACCCCACTCATTAACAAATGAACAAAAATGCATCCCCATCCAAAAATCCCCACAAAGTCCCATTACACATGCACATCTTCCTTCAAGCGATCCTCTTCAACGGCTCTTCCTGGGCCTCATCAACATCACACTCTGAGTCTTCCTCTTCCTGTCCAGCCTGTTGAGGATGCTCTGTGTCCGGCTCAGAGAGACTTAGGTTTGCCCGAATGCCAAGTTCCCTATGAAGAGCCAACCTTCAATTTGGAAAATTCCCAGTTTATTCCCATGGAAAGTTTCAATCTTTGAAAATTCCCGGAATTTTGCAACCCAGTCTTGTGTGTCTCAGTGTCTCCCAGTGTCTTGTGTGTCTCTCAATGTTTCCTGTGTGTCTCTCAGTGTCTCCCAGTATCCTGTGTGTCTCTCAGTGTGTCCCTCAGTGTCTCCCAGTATCCTGTGTGTCTCCCAGTGTGTCTCTCAATGTTTCCTGTGTGTCTCTCACTCAGTGTATCCTGTGTATCTCTCAGTATCATGTGTCTCTCCCAGTGTGTCCTGTGTCTCCCAGTGTGTCTCCGAGTATGTCCTGTGTCTCCCAGTGTGTCTCCCAGTGTCCCCGAGGGTGTCCTGTGTCTCCAAGTGTGTTTGTGTGTCTCCCAGTATGTCTCCCAGTGTGTCCTGTGTGTCTCCCAGTGTGTCCTGTGTCTCCCAGTGTTTCCTGTGATGCTCCGGGTGAAAAAGTGGAGATGCCGGGGATTGAACCCGGGGCCTCATACATGCGAAGCATGCGCTCTACCACTGAGCTACATCCCCACGTGGTGCACAAACGGGGCCGGGAGACGCATTTTATATAACCCATGACTTATATAAATATATTTTGATTTCATCCTGATACTATATTTCGTTAATGTTACAGTTCATGTTTAAAAGGAGGAATTGAGTACAGGTGTTATTACTGAAATGTACATCCAAAACCCTCCTGCCTCCTGACCGGAAACGGACCTGTATGGGGTTTCATTCAGACAGTGAAAAAGGGGAGGACGGACCATGACATAATTAATAGACAAATAAATGAATGCATATATAAATGTTTGAATACATATATATATATATATCTATTATTTTAATTATTATCTATTTGTTGCCTCATTTTCACGTCCCTGCGTCATGACGTCAGACGTATGAAAGTGCGTAGTGACGCTCCTGAGTTTTCCCTCCTCGTTGACGAAGCTAAATGTTTAGCTAAAGATACTTTTATCTTCGTACATTTTGGACTCCAGAGCTCTAACATTACGGGAGAAAGGTCCACAAACAACCGAACATCGTTGTGAAAGGTAGATGTGTGTGAAAATAACGCCCGTTCTTTGTCTGTCTTTGCTTTTGTTTTGCTAACATGTAGCCGCGGAGCTAGTTAGCTAATGTTAGCTTGTCACGTAGCTTCTAACTGTCCGAAAAATAGTGACTTTAACGCATTAAAGTGAGTGTTTACTGATCTAAAAGAAGAAGATTCAAGTTACAATGTGACTTGTTGGTAGCTGGGTGTGTTAATAGATAAAGTAAGTTACGGTTAATCTATGGTGCTAGCTTGGTTTTTATTTTATTTTTTAAACTTTATTGACCAGTTATTCCAATACAGTCAGTAAAAGGTTCTTAAACATCGGAGTTTATTTCTTTAAAACTGATCTCATCACGAACAGAAAAGAGAGAACAACTAAAACACAACACAAGAGGCTTCTCAGGAATTAAGGTGTTCAGAAATGTGTACAATTATATTCAATTTTGCCTAATTTAATACATCGTTTGTATATTTTCCTGTCATTAAGAAAAACAATAAATACTGGGATTGGTTGTTTGTGTGTTTAAAACCTGACATTTGTGTAAAAATAACCACATTATTAACTCAAAATTCTGTCTTGTCAAACAGAAGGCCACATTTTAAATCACCATGTGTTAAAACCGGATTATTTAGCTCATCATAAATCAACCAATACTGGAAATCATCTCATAATATTTAAACTAAATTGTTAAAAGATGTTCATGGTGTTAGCTGACATGCTATCCTGGTTATGTCAGTGTTATCCCTCGCTGTGTGAAGAGTTTCGGTTTCTAACTGGTTTAATCTGGCTCTGACTGGTTAATTTAGTGCTTTTAAACTTGCATTATGGGATGCTGGGACTGCTGGTTAATGTTGATGTTTGGATTCACGGTTCTTACTAACAGAGACCCGGGTTTACTCCACGTGGAGCCGAGTCTCCCGAGTCCAAATGGGTCCTTCATTTCAACAGGGTTGTGTTCAAATACACACCCGATTGAGAGACCGGGATGTGGTGGAAAGCACGTGTAATTGTACTGCCTTACACTACACATGACCCTTTGACTTCTGTTTAAATGAACACCTGATTGAGTGACCCGTATGTGGTGGAAAGCATGTACTGCCTTTATAAGATAAGAAGTACTTAATTGATCCCGATGGTAAAGACAAGGCATTGCACATAAGATAAATGAAAAGACTAGAAATAAACAATCCAACATTTAACATCTCAAATAGCATTAATTGTGCAAGAAATTGATTATTAAACATTAGATTTAATATACATGTAAAATGTACAGCGGGAGGTTAAGTCCAGTAAATTATATTACACATTACCCCTTGACTTCTGTTGACACCTGATCGAGTGAGAGATGTGGTGGAAAGTAAATGTAATGCTACTACTGCCTTAAACTACGTCTCCATGAAATGCCAGAGGTATTGAACAGGTGCTACGTACTGTATGTAAGACCACCTTGTTATATAGCAGAGTGGTGTTTACTTTGCGCATGGAGGTGGTGTGGAAGTGATCAGTTCTCTTTACTGAAGGGCGAAGAGCTATGCTAATAATAATACATTTGATTTAAGGCGCCTTTCATGAAACCCAAGCACACGGTACAATTAGTTAAATATTCGAAGAGGCAACAGAACATGATAAAAACACACACGCCATCATGGAGAAGACGGTTAAAGTGGACACACACGATGGGGGGGTCTGCGGGGGGTGTGATGGCCACCGGGAGGAAAGACCTCAACATGTTGCGTTTCTCTCCTCACAGACGACCTATGCGGGCCTGCTAGCAGGACAAGATGTTCAACAAGTCTTTTGGTACTCCCTTCGGGGGAGGGACGGGGGGCTTCGGCGCCGCTTCCACCTTCGGACAGCAAAGTGAGTTTTGTTTATTTACTTTAAAGGAAATCTCTGGGATTCAAACCCCCCCCCCCCCCCCCTCAGCTCAGAGAGGGTCCACGTTGTGGGTAGGGCTGCGTCATCATCCAAACACTTTGACTGATTTGATGGACTCTTACGGACCTAAATATCCTGATCCCCCCCCCCCCCCCCCTTCATGGCACCTAACAAGCAACTTGTGTCCCCTCTTCTCCATGTCTCTTCTACATCAACATGTGTCCCCTCTTCTCCATGTCTCTTCTACATCAACACGTGTCCCCTCTTCTTCATGTCTCTTCTACATCAACATGTCCCCTCTTCTTCATGTCTCTTCTACATCAACATGTCCCCTCTTCTTCATGTCTCTTCTACATCAACACGTGTCCCCTCTTCTTCATGTCTCTTCTACATCAACATGTGTCCCCTCTTCTTCATGTCTCTTCTACATCAACATGTGTCCCCTCTTCTCCATGTCTCTTCTACATCAACATGTGTCCCCTCTTCTTCGTGTCTCTTCTACATCACCATGTGTCCCCTCTTCTTCATGTCTCTTCTACATCAACATGTGTCCCCTCTTTTCCATGTCTCTTCTACATCAACATGTCCCCTCTTCTTCATGTCTCTTCTACATCAACACGTGTCCCCTCTTCTTCATGTCTCTTCTACATCAACATGTGTCCCCTCTTCTCCATGTCTCTTCTACATCAACACGTGTCCCCTCTTCTTCATGTCTCTTCTACATCAACATGTGTCCCCTCTTCTTCATGTCTCTTCTACATCAACATGTGTCCCCTCTTCTTCATGTCTCTTCTACATCAACACGTGTCCCCTCTTCTCCATGTCTCTTCTACATCAACATGTGTCCCCTCTTCTCCATGTCTCTTCTACATCAACATGTGTCCCCTCTTCTCCATGTCTCTTCTACATCAACATGTGTCCCCTCTTCTTCATGTCTCTTCTACATCAACATGTGTCCCCTCTTCTTCATGTCTCTTCTACATCAACACGTGTCCCCCTCTTCTCCATGTCTCTTCTACATCAACATGTGTCCCCTCTTCTCCATGTCTCTTCTACATCAACATGTGTCCCCTCTTCTCCATGTCTCTTCTACATCAACATGTGTCCCCTCTTCTTCATGTCTCTTCTACATCAACACGTGTCCCCTCTTCTCCATGTCTCTTCTACATCAACATGTGTCCCCTCTTTTCCATGTCTCTTCTACATCAACATGTGTCCCCTCTTCTTCATGTCTCTTCTACATCAACACGTGTCCCCTCTTCTTCATGTCTCTTCTACATCAACATGTGTCTCCTCTTCTTCATGTCTCTTCTACATCAACATGTGTCCCCTCTTCTTCATGTCTCTTCTACATCAACATGTGTCCCCTCTTCTTCATGTCTCTTCTACATCAACATGTGTCCCCTCTTCTCCATGTCTCCTCTACATCAACATGTGTCCCCTCTGTGGAAAGAGACTCTGAAAGTTTCAGGAACAAAGATTTTCTCTCTTTTTGATCCATTTCTATAAAAACCTGTCTCAAAAAGAGCTGATCAGATTTCGGCCACTTTATGATGTCATAACGATGTGTTGTCTTGGTAACCATTAGCCAATCGGCACCAAGGTACCCCCCCCCCCCCCTGTCACATGAATCTCCTCTAGAGGGGCGTGGGGAGGGGCTCCTTGTTTTCATCTCTAACAGACAGAGAATCAGCACTTTGGAAACAGGGCTGAAACAGAGGGGATTGTGGGTAATGCTGCAATGACCCGTTTGGTGTTTCAGCCAATCAGAGACAGGCTCTGGATATACCTGAGACCTGGGAGATACTGATGAAAGTAGGGACCTTTAAAGAGCAGCCATTGTGATGCAGTCTGAGACGGAGAGTTCTCCTGAGGCTACAGAGGTGAATTCAAAGCATGATATCGTCCTGCAGACGCGGGTTTTGGGACGACGGGAGGCTTTGGGACGTCAGCGTTCGGGGCGGCCGCCAACACTGGAGGACTGTTCGGTCCCGCTCAGGCTAAACCTGGTTTGTCAGATCTTGTCTCATTCGAAAAAAAGAACCAATCAGACGTTTGTATTGTTTGGCTGTTCATTGTCGCGCTGACCGAGTTTTCATGCACACCATTTTAGCGTGGTCCGAATGTCCTTTTTTACATTTTGAATAGTTTGAGGTTCAAATTTCACCCGAATTCTTTTCTTGCTTAATCCTTTAGAAGTCCTCGATCTTGAACTAATGTAATGGAAATGTTGTTTTTGAGGCTAAACAACCGCTAACATTGATTGAAAGCTAATATTTGGTTAAATAAAAACGTATTTTGTCAATAAAACAAACTGGAGTTGGATACGTTTCGCTCGTACGCAGCTACCACTGAAATCTAATTCAAGCCTTCGTGTGATATCAGTGAAGCCTCTTCTTCATCTGACCCTGTGCGCTGCGTTGAGCCACGATCAGCAGCAAAGCATGTGGATAAAAAAAGCTGCATTTCAACCGTCGGCACAGCCCTTCTACAAACGGTCTGAATCATCATATCTTTATTTAATCAAGCAACAAGTAGTTAGTGAAATAGCAGGGCCATTATATTCATGCAAGCTCGCCTCAGTGTAGCAGAGCAGCTAGCTCTTCCAGATGTCTGAATGGAGAGCCGCAGGGACGCGTCCTGAACCCAGGAGTGAGTCAGCATGTCTCCACTACCTGTCCCGTGGTCTCTGAGCCAATGGGATCTCTCCATAGGGTTTAGGAAGATAGCTGGAACTAAGGTCTGAGGTTGAGACGCGTTGAAGAGACGGGTCACGTGTTGTTCTAGGACATTAAACCATCAGCTGTCATTTCTCATGAGTACATTTCCCCACAGGCCAACAACAGCTAAAACAAAACTATTCCCCTCAAAGAGAAAACCAAACATGGCCTGCTGTCGTGAGAGGAAGTGTAGAAGGAAGCATTGAACTCAGCGTGCTGCTGAGATGCTAGTTCAGACACTTGGCCTCTCCTCTCGGGTGAAGGTCATCAATGTGTGGGCTCAGGCTCTGAGCGGAGGAGACCCTCAGGATGGAGGGAAGGTGCAATATACCGGAGGGCCAGATCTAATGGGAATTAGAAATTATCCTGCGGGCCGAAAGTAAATCCACCACGGCCCTGATTTGGCCCCCGGGCCTCGAGTTTGACACGTGTGGTTTAGAACCTGTGTGTTTGAATCTGAAGTTGACGTGGAAGTCGCGCTGCTGGACTCGGCTGTAGTTGCTATAGCATCACGTTAGCATTTTGCTTCAGGACATTAGATTTACGATTAGAAAATTATAAAAGTAGGGAAGACACGTGGAGACTATCGGGCTGAACAAAACGTGATCCGTCTCTTGAATGCGTCTCAACCACAGACCTGATTTCCAGCTATGGAGAGATCTCATGGCTTTTTTGTCGAGGGACCGGGAAGGAGTTTACCTCCGGGTTTTAGCACGCGTCGCGGCGGCTCTCGATAGCAGCTAGCTCTTCCAGACGTCTGAACAGCAGCCTCTCCGTCCAGATGTCTAAATAACAGCTGTTCCCTGATGTGTCTCTCCCCCCCAAGCAGGTGGTCTTTTTGGAGCTAGCACCTTCAGCCAGCCTCCGGCCTCCTCCGCCGCCACGGGCTTCGGGTTCGGAGCAGCGGCCGCCGGCGGCACCGCCACGAGCCTGTTCGGAAACACCGCCACAGGGACCACCGGAGGACTCTTCTCTCAGCCGAGCAATGCCTTCGGAGCCAGCAAACCTACCTCGTTCGGAAGTGAGAACACCCTCAACGCACCTTTTACTGGGTCTCAGGAGCTCGGGACATTTACAGCAGAAGTGAAGATAGAGAGAATATAGACTTAAAGTGAATAAATGAATTAGGGTTACGGTGAGTAAGGTAAGACGGGCCTTAATGGATCCCTGTAGGGAACATGGTGTTCCAGGTCCAGTGTGCTCAACTTTAAAACACGAATACTTAAAAATATTATATCAAATATAAATAATACTGACTGTTATTTAGGAGTTTATTCTCAACGGCGCATTAGGGGACATCGCCGGCACAGAGAGGCGAAGTCCCCCCCTTCCGGTGAGCTCCATGGGACCTTACTTCGGAAAAATCATGTATTGAAGTCGATGCAGAGAGAAAGATTATCCTTCGATCCCGTTTGAATTGTGTCACGAGTTACACGCACGATGTTTGTCGATCTTAAAAAACATTTCCGTGTCAAAAAAGTCACAGTTTGTCGTAAAACTGTTGAAATATAAGACTATGAAAAATACGCAACTAGAAAGACTACGAGTCCCGGTCCCGCATGCTGGCTCTCAGGAAGGGACTTTTGTGTGTGTGTGTGTGTGTGTGTGTGTGTGTGTGTGTGTGTGTGTGTGTGTGTGTGTGTGTGTGACCTCTAGGGAATCTGTCTCATTCTGTAAGAAAGCAGTGTCTTGTAATCTTTCTCTTATTGACTTCAATACAAAATTTACTTCAATACAAACTTGGCTTGAGGTCTGGATGGGGCCTCGCCTCTCTGTGAAAGTGTAGAAGAGAGAGTCAGGAGAGGCACACACACTTCCTAACAGAGCCCTAACTCACAAGGCAAGCGTTCCCATGCTTGATCTCTGTCAGGTTGGTACTAACGATGGCTGATCCATCGCCGCAGTCGTTTCTCTCTGCTCAGCCAGCTGTCGTTGTGATTTGTCTATCTTATGAAACTACTGAACGCTCTGAAGAAGTCTCCCTCCCATCGTGTCCTCCAGGCTTCGGGACCAGCGCCGCCAGCGGAGGGCTGTTCGGGTCCACAGCCGCCGCCGCCGCCTCCAATCCCTTCGGAGGGAGCGCCGTGTCCTCTCTGTTCGGGGGGGCGGGCTTCACGGCCGCTCAGCAGCAGCAGCAGCCGGGAACCACCGTCAAGTTCAACGTGAGTCCCTCGGAGTGTCGATAACGTTTATCTGAGTAGCTTCATTTTTCCCACAGAGGGGACACGTGCAAAAGATCCTAAATATAATTGTGTAAAGAAGTTAACGTCAAAAGTCAACTTTATTGTCAATCTTCCAGTTTGTGTTCAGACAGAGAGATACTGTTTCCCACAACCCCCAATACAATAACAAAGATATATAAAAATTTAACGCATGACGTGACAAAAGTTTTCCAAACCGTGGCTGCTGAAATCAGTCTGACTAACTGCTGTCTCTGCAGTTTACTCCGCGAGTTGGCAGACTTTATTTTGCTTACCTTAACATCATGTCTCATGGTGGGGCTGAGCCAGTTCTTGGTATGGGTGCAGCCTACCCCAGCCATACCCTGGCGCTGCCACTGGTGGGACGTATGGGGCGGGCCGTTCTGTACATGCGTTTAATATTTTGACAGCACTAATATATACACAATCAAACACACATTTATACATGTGCAAACATTTAGACATAAATAAAAGCACAACAATCAATATATACAAAATAATGTATTTATTCAGGATGCCCCCAAGAACACAGAAATTATCAAAAATATATATCTGGGAAATTGTGCAAAATATCTTAAATATAATAATGTAAAGAAACCACCGTCAAGTTCAACGCGTGTACCGTGTATCAGGATGCCCTGGCATGACGGCATCACTGCCCCCTGTGGTGACTGCCAGGACACAGAAGCTATGGGAAACATATCTGGGACATGTTCTTCAGGTGTGATCAAACGGGTTGAGGAAATATGAAATTATGTTTAAAAATAATTCATGTGTGGAAAATATTCACTTTTTTTAATATCTATATTTTTTTAATATCTATATTTGCACATTTTAAAATTGTCTTCCCTCCAGCCTCCGACAGGAACTGACACGATGGTGAAGGCCGGCGTGACGACGAGCATCAACACCAAGCACCAGTGCATCACGGCCATGAAGGAGTACGAGAACAAATCCCTGGAGGTAACAACAACAACAACAAGTAAACACAGCAGAAACATGAAATGCAAACGGGGCAATGCACAGTAAATAAAGTAGAGTTATGACTGTCGTACGAAGACGTTCGGCTTGAAAGCTTTCTCTGCAGGTGAGGGAAAGGTTAGTGATGGGTCTGTGCTTCCTCTCCTGCAGGAGCTGCGCTTCGAGGACTACTCGGCGGGCAGGAAGGGACCCAGCAACCCGATGGCAGCGCCGACGGGCGGTTTGTTCGGGACGCCGGCCGCCGCCGCGCCCAGCGCCGCCACCGGGCTGTTCGGAGCCGCCGCCGCCAACACGAACTTCTCCTTCGGACAGAACAAGAGCACCTTCGGGGCCACACGTAAGAGAGGGGGCGGGGTTATCCGTATATTTACACACACACACACACACACACACACTGCTGTAAACCTTTACGAGTGACTCAGAACATCCGTGAAAAAGCTTTGTTGTAGACGAAGAAAGACGTTCCAAAGGAAGGGGTACTTTGCCCCCACATATTGAGCTCTAAGCCCCCTCTTAAAATAACGTTGGCCTAAAAGTTGGCGGCAAACGTTCGAGGCCTTTTCCTCAGAATCGTGTCCTCGTGTCACGTGAAGTATTTAGCTGAGTATTCGGAGGAGAAACACGATAAGGATGTCTTTGGAAAGCTATGAAACACTGTGTCCTCTCTGCAGCGGCTGCCGGGGGGTTCGGAGCGACGGCCGGCGGTCTGTTCGGGCAGCAGCAGCAGCAGGCGGCGCAGCAGCAACAACAACAACAACAACAACAGCAGCAGCAGCAGCAGGCGCAGCAGGCGGCAGCGGCCAGTAGCCTCTTCAAACCCTTCGGAGCGACCACCACCACCCAGAGCTCCGGATTCTCCTTCGGGAACACCAACACCATGGGCCAGGCCAACACCAGCAGCATCGTGAGTGTTGACCTGCAAGCATCTCAATTATCACACCATGTGAAGCGAAGCCGTGTGCTTCCTTCGACTTCCAGTGATTAGTCAGATCCCAAAGTGATGCGCAAGCTGAGGGATATCACCTCTGTTCTGGTTCTGACCCCCCCCCCCCGTCCTCAGGGTCTCTTTGGGAACACGGCGGCTCCTCAGCCCACCGGCTTGTTCGGCGCCGCTCAGCCCAGCGCCGCGGCCACCGGCTTCGGGGCGGCCACCGGACTCTTCGGACAAACCAACACCGGGTTCGGGAACGTCGGCACACAGGTACACACACATTCTCTCAAACACATTCTCTCTCACACACACACACACACACACACACACACACGATGATTGAAACACCAACACACCGAAACAATACATTACTAACCCATTAACGTGTGTGTGTTAACGTTACTGTGTGTGTGTGTGTGTGTGTGTGTGTGTGTGTGTGTGTGTGTGTGTGTGTGTGTGTGTGTGAGCAGAGTTTATTTGGTAATAAGACGGCAGGGTTCGGGGCCACCACCACCAGCGCTCCGTCCTTCGGCACCGGCACCGGGCTGTTCGGAAACAAGCCAGCTCTCACACTGGGGGCGGGAACCAACACCTCCACCTTCGGTCAGTCTACTGGAGACGGGGGGGGGGGGGCGCAGGGGGGGGGGGATACATTATCAGAGTGGCATTATTAACTCATCTCTGATGTTTGGGTTTCTGCAGGGTTCGGTGCCAACCCGGCTGCTGGGGGTCTGTTTGGGAGCAAGCCGGCCACCGGAGGACTGGGAGCTGCTCTGGGAACCAGCTTCGGAGCAGGTACATCCCAGAATGCACAGCCATGAGCCCAGGCAGATTCATACTCTCATGTTGTCAGGTTTTAGGACTGAGATAAAGCTCCTCACTCATATACTAATAAAGTGTGTGTGTGTGTGTGTGTGTGTGTGTGTGTGTGTGTGTGTGTGTGTGTGTGTGTGTGTGTGTGTGTGTGCAGCAGTGCCAGGACAGACGTCTCTGTTCGGGAACACTCAGGGTAAACTGGGCACCACTCTGGGAACGATGGGAGCGTTCGGAGCGTCGGCGTTCAACACCGGAGCGACTTCGATGGGCTTCGGAGCGCCGCAGCAGGCCGTCGGTGAGTTCAGATCAGAGTGAAATTCAGCCCGACAGGCAGAGGTGGAAGAAGTGGAGTACAAATACTTTGTTACTGTACTAAAGTACATGTTTCTGGTATCAGTACTTTACTCCACTACTTATGTTTCTGACCACTTGACTTCTTACATGTTGAACTCAAATACCTGTACTTTCTACTTCTCACATGTTGAACACAAATACCTGTACTTTCTACTTCTCACATGTTGAACTCAAATACCCGTACTTTCTACTTCTCTCATGTTGAACTCAAATACCTGTACTTTCTACTTCTTACATGTTGAACACAAATACCTGTACTTTCTACTTCTCACATGTTGAACTCAAATACCTGTACTTTCTACTTCTTACATGTTGAACTCAAATACCTGTACTTTCTACTTCTCTCATGTTGAACTCAAATACCTGTACTTTCTACTTCTTACATGTTGAACACAAATACCTGTACTTTCTACTTCTCACATGTTGAACTCAAATACCTGTACTTTCTACTTCTTACATGTTGAACACAAATACCTGTACTTTCTACTTCTTACATGTTGAACCCAAATACCTGTACTTTCTACTTCTTACATGTTGAACACAAATACCTGTACTTTCTACTTCTTTCATGTTGAACACAAATACCTGTACTTTCTACTTCTTACATGTTGAACACAAATACCTGTACTTTCTACTTCTTTCATGTTGAACACAAATACCTGTACTTTCTACTTCTCTCATGTTGAACTCAAATACCCGTACTTTCTACTTCTCTCATGTTGAACTCAAATACCTGTACTTTCTACTTCTCACATGTTGAACCCAAATACCTGTACTTTCTATTTCTTACATGTTGAACACAAATACCTGTACTTTCTACTTCTTACATGTTGAACTCAAATACCTGTACTTTCTACTTCTCTCATGTTGAACTCAAATACCTGTACTTTCTACTTCTTACACTTTGAACTCAAATACCTGTACTTTCTACTTCTCACATGTTGAACTCAAATACCTGTACTTTCTACTTCTCTCATGTTGAACTCAAATACCTGTACTTTCTACTTCTCTCATGTTGAACTCAAATACCTGTACTTTCTATTTCTTACATGTTGAACACAAATACCTGTACTTTCTACTTCTTACATGTTGAACTCAAATACCTGTACTTTCTACTTCTCTCATGTTGAACTCAAATACCTGTACTTTCTACTTCTTACACTTTGAACTCAAATACCTGTACTTTCTACTTCTCTCATGTTGAACTCAAATACCTGTACTTTCTACTTCTCTCATGTTGAACTCAAATACCTGTACTTTCTACTTCTTACACTTTGAACTCAAATACCTGTACTTTCTACTTCTTACATGTTGAACTCAAATACCTGTACTTTCTACTTCTCTCATGTTGAACTCAAATACCTGTACTTTCTACTTCTTACACTTTGAACTCAAATACCTGTACTTTCTACTTCTTACATGTTGAACTCAAATACCTGTACTTTCTACTTCTTACATGTTGAACCCAAATACCTGTACTTTCTACTTCTCACATGTTGAACTCAAATACCTGTACTTTCTACTTCTCACATGTTGAACTCAAATACCTGTACTTTCTACTTCTTACATGTTGAACTCAAATACCTGTACTTTCTACTTCTCTCATGTTGAACTCAAATACCTGTACTTTCTACTTCTCTCATGTTGAACTCAAATACCTGTACTTTCTACTTCTTACATGTTGAACTCAAATACCTGTACTTTCTACTTCTTACATGTTGAACTCAAATACCTGTACTTTCTACTTCTTACATGTTGAACTCAAATACCTGTACTTTCTACTTCTCACATTTTCCAAACAGCTGGTTCCTTTAGTTTGGTGGCGTACACATTTCAAAGCCTCTTTACTTTGCCTTGAGTAAAGAAGTTTCGTCAGTACTTCTACTTTCACCAGAGTATTTTTAAACACGAGTATGTGTACTTCTACTCGAGTAAAGGGTGTGTACTTTTACCACCTCTGCCGACAGGAACGTCTCACTCAGGTTTTATTGTGCATGAGCTGCAGAGTAGAAATGGCAATGAAGTTCTTGTGACCCGAGCTCCTCCATCAAGGCAACGTGTATCATAAGGACAGTGCAAGAAGTCTATATGCATGTGAATGGAATACGATATGAAATTAAATGTACATTAAGACACGAACAGACGAATGCTTATCGAGGCACTTCACAGAGTTCCGGTTTAACAGCCTGTGGTATAAAACTGTTCTTTGTGTTTCCTCCTCAGCGCTGACGGACCCCAGCGGCGCGGCGGCCCAGCATGCATTGCTGCAGCAGCAGCTCAGTGTTCTGGCATATTCTCCGTACGGAGACTCTCCTCTGTTCAGAAACCCGCTGTCGGACCCCAAGAAGAAGGAGGAGGTGAGACTCACATGAACCACAAACGGAGACGGACAGAAATCTGATTTGCATCACATTTTGTCAGATTTTTTTATCAAACTTCAACTTATTTCTTTTTACTATTTTAAAACAAAAAGCAGATTTCCTGATCCCCAAACCCTTCGTGTATCTAACTCCACCTCCTCTGTGTCTTTCCAGCGTCTGAAACCGACCAATCCCACGGCCCAGAAGGCTCTGACCACGCCCACTCACTACAAGCTCACCCCCCGTCCGGCGACACGCGTCCGGCCCAAAGCTTTGGGTTCTTCGGGGGCTTCAAAGTCTCAGCTGTTCGACGGGCTGGACGACGACGAGCCGTCGCTCACAAACGGGGCGTTCGTTCCCCGGAAGAGCATCAAGAAGCTGGTCCTGAAGAACCTGAACAGCAGTCAGTACAGCAGCCCTCTGAGCAAGGAGATCGACGACCTGGCCTCGCCCCCCGAGTACCCTCACAACGGGCACAGGTACACACACACAATCCATCAGGAGCACCCTTTAAAGCTGGCTTTGACTTGGGCTCAGAAGTGTTGCTTTAACCTGGTTCTGACTCTCGTTCTGTCAGCAGCCATGTGGAGGACGAGGAGGAGATGGCGGGCCTCAGCAGTCGAACAGAAGAGGATCCAGAAGTGTCTCAGTTCTACGTGAACCCGATCTCTAAGCCGGTCGCTTTCAGCCCCCCCGCGGTGCTGCAGGACACCATCAGCGAGCTCAACATGCACAAAGCCGCGCGCAACGGCCTGGAGGTGAGACGCGTTATGTCTGATTTATTGATCATTTTGAAAACTAAGATTTAGTTGGATTCATAATTTAAACTTTGTCTGATTTTTACTTAAACTTTTTCAGATGTTTTATTGTATTTCGTCCCAAATTTCTTCTGTTTTCCAGGTTTTCTTACGGTCATTAAAAACCTGGAAAAGTCATGGAAAACAATATTTTTCCCAAAGTTTTGGAAATGTAATGATATAATTTATATTTGAGCTAATCGCCGAAATAGTAATACTATAATGATAATAAATACTGTATCGTAATGAAACGTAAAGTGGCTTTTAACTGACGAGGTGTTTCGCTGGTGAGAGATTTGAGTTGCTTTAGCGTTTAGAAGCTAGTTAGCCTATTGGGTTTCTTTCAGATGGGCACAACATGTAGCAGACCTTATTTCCTGTTCCATGTTCAAATAAACCTTTTTCAGTGGTTATTTTTTTGGTCATGGAAAATTAGGTAAAGGTCCCGGAGAAGTGAAAAAGTGTATGAACCCTGATATTCTGTCTTTTTATTTTTACATTTTGTTAATTTTTCCCTTGATTTTGCCAGATTTTTACTCGCATTGCGTCTGGTTTTTTAAATTAAATTTCATCTGTTTTTTAAATTTCGTCTGGTTTTTTAAATTAAATTTCGTCTTTTTTAAATTTCGTCTGGTTTTTTTAATTAAATTTCGTCTGTTTTTTAAATTTCGTCCGGTTTTTTAAATTACATTTCGTCCGGTTTTTTAAATTACATTTCGTCTGGTTTTTTAAATTACATTTCGTCCGGTTTTTTAAATTACATTTCGTCTGGTTTTTTAAATTACATTTCGTCTGGTTTTTTAAATTACATTTCGTCTGTTTTTTAAATTTCGTCTGGTTTTAAATTAAATTTCGTCCGGTTTTTTAAATTACATTTCGTCTGGTTTTTTAAATTAAATTTCGTCTGGTTTTTTAAATTAAATTTCGTCTGGTTTTTTTAATTAAATTTCGTCTGGTTTTTTAAATTACATTTCGACTGTTTTTTTAAATAAAATTTCGTCTGGTTTTTTAAATTACATTTCGACTGTTTTTTAAAATTACATTTCGTCTGGTTTTTTAAATTACATTTCGACTGTTTTTTTAAATTACATTTCGACTGGTTTTTTAAATTACATTTCGTCTGGTTTCAACTCACACTTTGTCAGAATTGTACTCCACTTTTTACTCACCTTTCTCTCATTTCGTCTGATTCTCTGCATGTTTCCAGGTGAGCAGCGATGATATCTCAGCGTCTCTGTGTGAGGAGTCTCTGCAGGAGGAACAAGAGGAAGAGCAGCTCGAGCAGCAGCCTCCTCACCCGGCAGGTCAGACACTAAACTATATAGTCCTTAAAGACCCCTCAGTGTCCTGTACGGCACTGAGGGGTCTGTCACAGTAACATGGAGAGGATTAACAAATCAAGCATGCTCCCAACAGGCATCGTTCTGAACCGCGTTGGTTACTACACCATCCCCTCCATGGAGGACCTGGCTGAGATGGTGGATGGAAACGGAGACTGCTTGGTGGAGAACTTCACCGTGGGAAGGAAAGGTAAATGTCTTCCACCTTTGATTACCTCTTTATTTTCATTTCTTCACAAACATAGGAGCAACACAGACCTATGCGTTGAAACGAAAAATCAGGGCTCTTATCTCTTTAACAGTCATTCAGCAATCCTCCTATTGTAAGCTCAACTAATCCCACCATCCCTTCCACCTCTTTCCACTCTGTGGTCTCAGTGCACATGTCCTATCTCATGAATCACGTCCATCCACTCTCCCTCCGTGGGAAGCTCTTGGCTCGGCCACTTCCTCGTTGTAGATGTTTTGGTTGCCACCCTTAAAATGTACTTGTTGTCATTATTAGATGAGGTTCCTTTATTGTAGCAACATTCCAAACATTCCCGATGGTGCTATCAAGCATAACGGACAGGATCAGTATCATTTTGACGATACAAGCTAAAAACGGTTAATATATAAAGGGACTATAAATTGGACCAATGATACATTGATCAGTACGTTTACAAAACAATACAACATTACCCCGGGTTCCTGCGGGGGCTCAACAAGTCTTAAATATGATCATCAGAATTTAAGGGCTTAAAAAGGCTTAAATATGATAATCAGAATTTAAGGGCTTAAAAAGTCTTAAATATGATAAAAATAAAAAGAAGAAAGGTCTTAAATATGATTTGGAAGGTCTTCAAAGTGATGGCGTTTGAAAGGTGCTTCTGTGCGATGGCGTCTAAATGTGTTTTGGGGGAAATGTCCGGGCTGCAAAGTAACCAGCACGGTGAGAGCCTTTAATATTATCTTAAAGAGGAAAAATGTATATTAAGAACTCCTTGCTCGCCCTCAGGCTACGGCTCCATCTTCTTCCCCGGAGAGGTGAACGCTGCGGGGCTGAACCTGGACGACATCGTGCACTTCAGACGCAAAGAGGTCATCGTTTACCCCGACGACAAGAACAAGCCCGCGGAGGGGGAGGGGCTTAACAGGTGAGAGGCGCGGTCTATCTGAACTGTTCATCCACTTCCTGTCACCACCCGTCTCCCTCTGACCCTGTATGTGTTCTCCGTTTCCCCTCAGGAAGGCGGAGGTGACTCTGGACGGCGTCTGGCCCAACGATAAGACGTCGTGCGCTCAGATCCGCAGCCCGGAGCGTCTGGCGGAGATGAACTACGAGGGCCGGCTGGAGAAGGCCTCGCGCAGGCAGGGGGCCCGCTTCCTGGAGTACAGGACGGAGACCGGCTCCTGGGTGTTCGAGGTCAGAGACCCTCAGTCAGAGAGAAGGCTTTCATTGCCATACGTACAGAGCTACAGACCTTTTTAAAGCCTCGTGTTTATCATTACTAATTTAAATCTCCCTCAGGTCGCCCACTTCTCAAAGTACGGCCTGCAGGACTCTGACGAAGAGGAGGAAGTGCCGCTCAAATCTGACCCCAAGAAGCTGAAGACGATGTCACTTCCTACCTCGCGTCTGCAGAAGCTGCTCCCCCCCGCCCAGCAGCAGGTAGAGCAGCCTGCCTTCATCACTCACCACCACCATCATCCTCATCATCACTGACCCACCAAGCTTTAAAGGAGCATTTCTTATTTTTTTTTTTGCATTTTAAGAAAATATTCATCAAGTATAACAAAATGACCACATCTACGTATATAGATAGATTAACTACATACAAGTTGACAAATCCTTTTATTTTAAAAAACCCTTCACACTGCAGCTTTAAAGGAGCCTTTCACTTGTAATCTGCTGCGCTTTTATTTTGAAAAACCTCTTCACACTGCAGCTTTAGAGGAGCCTTTCACTCGTAATCTGCTGCGCTTTTATTTTGAAAAACCTCTTCACACTGCAGCTTTAAAGGAGCCTTTCACTCGTAATCTACCGTGCTTTTATTTTGAAAAACCTCTTCACACTGCAGCTTTAAAGGAGCCTTTCACTCGTAATCTGCCATGCTTTTATTTTGAAAAACCCCTTCACACTTCAGCTTTAAAGGAGCCTTTCACTCGTAATCTGCCCTGCTTTTATTTTGAAAAACCCCTTTACACTGCAGCTTTAAAGGAGCCTTTCACTCGTAATCTGCTGCGCTTTTATTTTGAAAAACCTCTTCACACTGCAGCTTTAAAGGAGCCTTTCACTCGTAATCTGCTGCGCTTTTATTTTGAAAAACCCCTTCACACTGCAGCTTTAAAGGAGCCTTTCACTTGTAATCTGCCCTGCTTTTATTTTGAAAAACCCCTTCACACTGCAGCTTTAAAGGAGCCTTTCACTCGTAATTTGCCCTGCTTTTATTTTGAAAAACCTCTTCACACTGCAGCTTTAAAGGAGCCTTTCACTCGTAATCTGCCGTGCTTTTATTTTGAAAAACCTCTTCACACTGCAGCTTTAAAGGAGCCTTTCACTCGTCATCTGCTGCGCTTTTATTTTGAAAAACCCCTTCACACCGCAGCTTTAAAGGAGCCTTTCACTCGTAATCTGCCCTGCTTTTATTTTGAAAAACCCCTTCACACTGCAGCTTTAAAGGAGCCTTTCACTCGTAATCTGCCGTGCTTTTATTTTGAAAAACCCCTTCACACTGCAGCTTTAAAGGAGCCTTTCTTTCATAGCTAAAATGAGAAATAAGATTATCGAGTGCTTTTAACAGCAGATAAAGTGCAGAGAATAGACCACACGTTAATAATAACGAATAGCACATCATGGTAATAGCAGTATATGTTTTGAAGTGACCGTATACTAGAGGTAGAAGGTACTGTTCACAGATTGTAAATAAATTGAAAGAAAAATGAAGTCCATCAGCGTTTTTGTGACAGAGTTCACAGGATGAACTCTGTCACAAAAACAGGAGCAAGGTATTGGCTTTGCTCTTTAACCGGAGGAGAGACGTGTTGGGAAGCGTCTTAATGTTGTTACAGATGTAAATAACAACGAGAGACGTGTTTTTATCAGCTGTTTAGGTTTGTTGTTGTTTGTGTTCTGAAGTCAGATGTGTTCAGCACGTTGAGATGTGTGGTCCCAACAAACTGTACGAATGTTCATGAAAATAAAGTAATGGAGTTTAATCTTTGGTGTGTGGCGTTTGTCCCGGAGATATTATAGTTTATTACTCGGGGTTCCCGCGGAGTCGTACTTTTGATAATCTGAATTTAAGGTCTTCAGCGTGATTGGTTAGGTCACGGTTCGGTTCGGTACGTTTTCGGTACAGCAGAAAAAATTATCACAAAACTTAACATATTTTTTTAAAATTATTATTAAACTGTGAATAATGTATTCACTCAAATAAATACAAAATATAATAAAATAAACATTAAGGTGCAGCTTTTCGATGAACTGAAATAATCTGTATTTGAACTGTACTGTACTAGCACCTAAGCAGCCAGCTTGACATTAGGACTTGCTTGTCATTGTATTTTCATGTTGTCTAAAGAAAGATGAACTCGTCCACATGGCTTGCCGAAAGGGCAGATCTGCTGGCACTAACAATGTCTCCTGCCGTGGAGAACACCCTCTCGCTAGGGACAGAGGTAGCAGACACAGCCAGGTAGCGCTTTGCTACCATGGCAACATAAGGATATTTGCCGTTTGTAATAGCTTTGGCTCGGTCTGAACTCTCTGCGAGCGGTGGAGGCTTAAATGCTAGCGGGAGTTGGGTTTGCACTTCAGTCTTTTGGTGCCGGTGATATTCACGTTCGGGCGATGCCTTTTCAAATGAGTGTGCAGGTTTGATGTGTTGCCAGCCGCGTAACCAATGTTAGTTGATCAATGCCGACAAACAGCTTTGGTTTGGTCCACCTGTCTTTGTCCGTCATCCTTGTTCGTAACTGCGAAACCAAAATGTTCCCAAACCGGAGACTTCAATGATGCTGGAGGATTTTCGAGCTCAACTTTATCTGCGTTCGCCATTTCGACAGTTCCTCAAATTACTGATTACATTTGAACGCATCCCTCTGACCAGCTCGTCCAATGAAATGACTTGCTCGCTCTATGACGCGTTGATCACAATGGGTGCAAATCACTCTGAATGCTGCGACGCAGCACCTGAGAATGCTTCCAAGAAGTTGTTCACGTTCTCAATTTTTTACGTTTAAAGTTATATGCGTTCGGTACACACGTGTACCGAACCGAAGGGCCCGTACCGAATAACTTCGGTACGGGTACGTGTACCGTTACACCCCTACCAGCTGGTAACCTAGCAACCAAGCTTCAGCTAGCGGCAGTCAGGAACTCGGGTATCTTCGAATCTACTTACGAATAAATACGGGGAAGTTCTCACTGTTCTGTATATCGCCAATAAAGCGATCGCATGTGTGACGGAGAGGGGGGGGGAGTCGGTGTGTAGCAGGCTGCTGGCTTCCTCCAAGCTTACAGTGAAACAAGCTGCTGGTGAGACCAATGGCCATTTACAATTATTACTACTATTATTAGCATTAGTATTTTGGTTGAAACTCATCCAGGCAAAAAAAAGAAAAACATAAATTATAATAAAAATATATAAATAAAATCGAATTTTAAAAATAATTTAAGATTATGGAGACTGCAACGAATATTCGAGTAATCTCTGGCATCCCTGGAAGGTAGTTCCCTTCAGAAACACTTGTTTACTCCATGGATGCTCTCAACGTCCCGATGGCAATGAATATCTGAAGTGCTTTGAAGCCGTGGCGCTGTGGAAAGCTCGACCAATCATCTGAGCCGGCAGAAGTAACTGGACGGCCTGCCTGCCTGCCAGCCTTCCATCGGGGCACACACTGATCTCGGCCCTCATTGGTCATGTGTGCGTTGGGGGAGGGGCTCTGTGAGGAAGGGGCTCTGTGAGGGAGGGGCTCTGTGAGGGAGGGGCTCTGTGAGGGAGGGGCTCTGTGAGGGAGGGGCTCTGTGAGGAAGGGGCTCTGTGAGGGAGGGGCTCTGTGAGGGAGGGGCTCTGTGAGGGAGGGGCTCCGTGAGGGAGGGGCTGTGTGAGGGAGGGGCTGTGTGAGGGAGGGGCTCCGTGAGGGAGGGGCTCTGTGAGGAAGGGGCTCCGTGAGGGAGGGGCTGTGTGAGGGAGGGGCTCTGTGAGGGAGGGGCTCTGTGAGGGAGGGGCTCCGTGAGGGAGGGGCTCTGTGAGGAAGGGGCTCCGTCCTTACGGCCCGTCCACACTACAGCTTCAAAAAAAGCTTGGAGCTGGGCGCGTCTGAGGCTCGACCAACAACCAATCACACGAATCTCCCGCCCCTGACACACAAGCAGCGGTTTGATTGGCTAGAGCTTGTACTGGCATTTGATTGGCTGGCGCTGGCTACTCCGGAGACGGACCGCTCTGCTACCCACAATTCAGTTGGGTGAAAAGTGAGGCAAAGTGACGTCACCCCATTCAAAGCGAATGGGCAGACGCGTTGGAAACCGTTTTTGATGCGGTCGAAGCCGTAGTGTGGACGGGCCGTTACCCTCCATGACGATGATGATGATGATGATGATGATGATGATGATGATGATGATGATGATGATG
>NW_027262397.1:0-31364 GCF_902827115.2 Pseudochaenichthys georgianus
CATTCATCATCCACGCTGTGTTCATTGAGGACAAAGTGCAATTCATGGAAAAGTGTTTTCCATTGTCATTTAACCAGGCTATCGTGTGGAAGACAGACAAACATTTATTTTGTAATGGTTCGTTGGTCTAGGGCAGTGTTTCTCAAACTTTTTCATACCAAGGACCACTTAACCAATAAAAAAAAACTCGCGGACCACCTAACTCCACAAATATAAAAATACACATGGTTTTTATAGAACAGATTACAAATCGCCTGAACATGGTACAAACAGGTTGCAACATGTGTGACGAAGGTGTTGCACTGGGCTATCATGCAATCAAAAGTGAAACTTAAGCTCGCTCCATTGCGGAAATATTCCTGCGAGAGTGCGGAAAACTTAAATGTATTTATTTCAAATGTTACCAATATACTCACAGACCACTAGGGTAACACTCACGGACCACACTTTGAAAAACACTGGTCTTGGGGTATGATTCTCGCTTAGGGTGCGAGAGGTCCCGGGTTCAAATCACGGACGAGCCCAAGACATTTACATAGGTGTGGAACAGGTTTAGTTTAGGTATCAACAATTGTTCGTGGACGCAATGTGGACTTCACTATTTGATCAATACTGTGCCTTGCCTAGAAAACCTAATGTTGAATTAGGCAAATCATGATCAAGGCTCATTCTTCTGTTAGAGAAGCCATGCATTTTCATCCAAACTGTGTTCATTGAGGACAAAGTGCAATTTATGGAAAAGTGTTTTTCATTGTCATTTAACCAGGCTATCGTGTGGAAGACAGACAAACATTTATTTTGTAAGGCAAATGTCAGCCTTATGAACGGAGGTACCGTGGGACTTGCCCTTCCCATGTACGGGAGTCCGCTCAATGGAAATGCGATGTCAAGTTCCGATGTCAAGTTCCTGTCAGCGGCTAGAATATGTTACCAGTGTTACCAGTGTTGCCAGGGGCATGATAACATCCCTCCACTGGAGGTTGGTGTGCTGCTGTGAATAAGGCCGACTATGGGTGCCGATGGGCGGACGGTAAAGCACCGCAAAGTAGACCCCCCTTTAAGTGTAGCCAGGGTCACCCTGCATGCGTCGTCATAATGTGATTGAAATGGACAGATTCCTGTACATTTCAATCACTTTTAATGGGAGTCGTCAGTATACTGGAGCTTAACCCAATTCCCGGACGTTCCAGGCCGAATTTGGAAGCTCATATGCGGCCTGCCATGCGCCTCCACCCGTGGAAAGCAAAAAAAAGTAAAGAAACGGTCAATTATATGTTAAAATAATCAAAAATGAAGTTTTTGAAAATCTATTGAAAAACGGCTACGTGCCAACGGGGGAGGGGGTCAAGTCTTCGGCGCTTCGGAACGAAGCCCCCGGAGGAATTTTGCACTCCCCCGTTGCAATTTACAACGGAGAGGGGAAACGAGAGCTCCCCTCCTCCGTCCAAAAAATTCATTCATCTTTTTCCAAGCTACCATCTGCACGAAATCTGGAAACCCGTTTTTGAGAGCACTTAGAAAAAACGAGCTATTTTCACATGATGGGGAAATCATGGAGGAATGTATCCGCCTCATGAGCACTTTGGATCGGATGAAATTGTTGCCTGGAGGACCCCCACTCATGGTTCTCACAAAACTTTAAGTTTTCAAATGGTTGTCTGGAGGAATGCAAGGGGAGTTGTCAGGGGACTCTCCCCGCCTCAAGAGGCACTATTTGGGATACATTTTATCCATTTTCACCCCTTTTTATGGTTCTTCCAAAAAGTTAACTTAGACTTTTTCCGACTCTGGAGAAAGGTAGGGGGAGTTGTCAGGGGACTCTACCTGCCTTTTGGAACACTATTTTCGGATACAATTTATCAATTTTCACCCTTTTCTCTGGTTCTTCCAAAAGTTGACTTAAACTTTTTCCCACCCTGGAGAAAGGTATGGGGAGTTGTCAGGGGACTCTACCTGCCTTTTGGAACACTATTTTCGGATACAATTTATCCATTTTCACCCTTTTCTCTGGTTCTTCCAAAAGTTGACTTAAACTTTTTCCCACCCTGGAGAAAGGTATGGGGAGTTGTCAGGGGACTCTACCCGCCTTATGGAACACTATTTTGGGGTACTTTTTTCCCATTTCACCCCTTTTTTCTGGTTCTCTGGTTGTGGCGGCCTCGCCCTGGCCGTCCACCCTCTGGGTACCTGACTCCCCTGCCTCCTCGGGGGGCAGTTGAGAGGGGTTCAATGCCTCCCCGGAGGATACTGTTATCCCGGCAACCCGCCAGCAGATGAAAAGACCCACCCCTCCGCCTCTCCACCTCTTCTGAGGGACGAGGGAACGCGCGGGGGTCTGCTGGAGGCTACTGCCGGTGCTCCGTCCTGCGCCTCACCGGGACCCTGACTCCAGCGCGGTGTGGCGGCCTCGCCCTGGCCGTCCACCCTCTGGGTACCTGACTCCCCTGCCTCCTCCGGGGGCAGTTGAGAGGGGTTCAATGCCTCCCCGGAGGATACTGTTATCCCGGCAACCCGCCAGCAGATGAAAAGACCCACCCCTCCGCCCTCTCGCCTCTCCACCTCTTCTGAGGGACGAGGGAACCGCGCGGGGGTCTGCTTGGAGGCTACTGCCGGGTGCTCCGTCCTGCGCCTCACCGGGACCCTGACTCCAGCGCGGTGTGGCGGCCTCGCCCTGGCCGTCCACCCTCTGGGTACCTGACTCCCCTGCCTCCTCCGGGGGGCAGTTGAGAGGGGTTCAATGCCTCCCCGGAGGATACTGTTATCCCCGGCAACCCGCCAGCAGATGAAAAGGACCCACCCTCCGCCTCTCCACCTCTTCTGAGGGACGAGGGAACCGCGCGGGGGTCTGCCTGGAGGCTACTGCCGGGTGCTCCGTCCTGCGCCTCACCGGGACCCTGACTCCAGGCGCGGTGTGGCGGCCTCGCCCTGGCCGTCCACCCTCTGGGTTACCTGACTCCCCCTGCCTCCTCCGGGGGGCAGTTGAGAAGGGTTCAATGCCTCCCCGGAGGATACTGTTATCCCGGCAACCCGCCAGCAGATGAAAAGACCCACCCCTCCGCCTCTCCACCTCTTCTGAGGGACGAGGGAACCGCGCGGGGGTCTGCTGGAGGCTACTGCCGGGTGCTCCGTCCTGCGCCTCACCGGGACCCTGACTCCAGCGCGGTGTGGCGGCCTCGCCCTGGCCGTCCACCGTGCGCCCTCTGGGTCGTACCCGAAACTGTCGGGTATCCTTTGGGAGAATCAGACTCTGGAGGAACGTGAGGGGAGATTACAGGGATCTCTGCCCGCCTAACGAGTGCCTAAATGGGACACCGCACCATGATGCAAATGAAAACAAACACAGATTGAAAATAAGCTGAGTGCGTCTTTCGTGAGTCTTTTCACGCTTCCTTCTTTTTTACCCACGATTCTGGTGACATTTTCCGGTACCGAAATGCTCAAGAATACAGGTCGGATGGCGGTCCGTTGTCCGATCTGCAATAGCTCCTACCGTGCCCTGAGCAAGCACCTACAGAGGAACCATGGTGTGCGTAACTTGGATGAAAGAAAAATTCTGCTGTTGTTGGCCAACGGACGGACCAACATTAGGCTCCATCCCTGTACCATTCTGGGATGCGAGTACACGTGCACAAGGCTGGATCGCCACTTGGCCAGAGACCATGTTGAGCTGGCCCGGGAGGAACTACATGTGGTTCAAAATCAAATGAAAATGACAGTGGCCAAGAAGGAGCTTTATGAACTCCGAATGACAAACCCCACCATAGAAATGATTACCGCTTGGGCTGTTGACACGGTGGCAGACGACGATATACTGTCACAACCTCCACCCTTGTCCCCGGTGAATGAATGTGACAACCCGGACTGCAAAGAATGGAGGCTGGAGGCTAACGCAGTGAGGGCTCAGCGGGACATATATGCTGCTGAGGTGAAATCCCTGCGCTGCAAGTTGCAGCAGAGGATAAAGGACAAGCGACAGAGGATGGATCAGCGGGCCGGGGACATGCCCGCGTTCGATGGGGAGGAACGAGAGCGGGTCATTCTGAAGAAACGACCCCGACCAGAGTCGACACCAACGAGGCTGTCCAAGTCGAAAGGTCCCTCCTGCAGCAAGTCTCCCATTCCTGCCTGCAGCACGTCTCCCATTCCCGCCTGCAGCACGTCTCCCATTCCCGCCTGCAGCAAGTCCCCACTGGCTCTCACACCCATTCACCAGCTCCTCAGAGCCTGCATCCATCCATACCGAGGCCTCGTCAACCTCCCCTCCCATAAATTCCCCCTGGTTCCGGGGGCAGGGGCCGGGGAAATATAATGCGGGACATAACATTCCCACGGATCATGGGTAAGTGTTTTGGCTATGTGACACATGCAGTTTCTGTAACACATCATGTGTTGTCATTAAAGTACTGTTTATATTTCACAGAGGAGTATCTGCAAGGATACCGGGAGCATTATGCAGGTATCGACCCACCAGTGAGGCTCCAGGAAAACACAGTCTCCAAACTAAGCAGAGTGAAGTCCATGGCACACGGTTTCAATCGCCTGTCTGACTGGCTCTTTTTGAGGGATCTCAAGAGGATACGCGGGTGGTCCCGGAGCCTGATGAAGTCAAGCCTTCAGGTCACGACCTCCGACTTCTACATCAAGAATATATCACACTTTCTCAAGTACATGGCCGTACACACCGTGCAAGGGGAGCAGGCTCAGCCAAACCGACATGATTTTAATCAAACGGGAAGTAGTTGCCATCCTGAAGTCCCTGAAGAGAAAAGTACTTATCCACCAGATGCAAGTGAAGCGTGACAAGATGGAAGGTCTGCCGAGCCACAACGACCTAATGACATGCTTGACTTCGACCACCACTCGCATCCCTCAGCTCCTGGATGTGATGGCCAGCAATCCGACTACCGCGACCCGGACACTGCTCTATGGGTATATGACTCTTCATTGGAGCTGCATTTATGGCCACCGTCCGGGGGTCTACTCCAACATGACCAACGCCGAGGTCCGAAAGGCGGATACAACTGGCACTGCCTTCGGCTACCTGGTTCATGTGAGTGCTATTAATCAATGTATTTATTCTGGCAGTTATATGCATGATTGACATTGTATTGACACTCTCTATCTCTGTCATAACAGGTAAGTAACCACAAGACGGCCAACGCGTTCGGGGAGGCGCAGCTGTACCTCACCGTAGAATAATTTGGATGGATGAAGAGGTGGCTGGAAATTAAGGGTACGCTGACCTGCACCCAGAGCCGTTACTTTCTGTACACAGAGGGGAAGAACCCGTTCAGGAAGCTTGCCTACTCCCTGAGGTTGGCATGGGCTGATGTGGGGCTCCGCAGTCCCATTAACTTCACCGACCTCCGCACAGTCCACGCCGATAATGCGAAGAGGTTTCAAGACAAAGGCAACCGCCAAAGAGTGAGTGATTTCATGTGTCACAACACTGCAACTGCGGACAAATTTTACGCGAATAATCCTTCTTTGAAGGAGGCTGCGGACATTCGGTTGCTCTTCACAGAGTCACTGCAAGCAGCGGCGGCGGCATCGACAGCAGCAGCAGCGGGAAATGAAGACACTTTTGCGGGTATTGACATCGACAGTGACAACTCTGGAGAGGAGCACAGCCTGGCTCCCTACCAAGACTCCCTACCAAGACATGTCCCGAAGAGGGACCAGTCACTGGCCGAACACAACCCCTCAGACATGGGTGAAGAGAGGGTTGCCATACTCTGCCCCAACTTCACCCACTGTTGCCAGTGATCAACTTGTAAATATGCAGTGTGTTGTTGTAATCAGTCCCCTTGTAAATACGTTATATCCTGTTTGAATGTATTTATTACTGTCAATATTACTGTAAATAAAGTTTGTTAAAATTACTAAGTCTTCTGTTTTTAAATCCCACTATGGGTTTTCTTCCTTTAAGATCCCCAGGGGCACGATATTCTGGTTCTGGTGGTAGCATGTAGGTGTTTAGTCCGAGTGAGGAGTGCTCAAGTGTGGGATGATTTGTAAGGTAGAAGAGGGTAAAAAAAGTTAAAGTGTGAACCTCCAGCAGGGCAGGTGGTGCTGTGAAGAAGGCCGACTATGGGTGCCGATGGGCGGACGGCAAAGCACCGCAAAGTAGACCCCCTTTAAGTGTAGCCAGGGGCACGAGCAAAATCCTCCATGGAGGTTGGGTGCTGCTGCTGTGAAGAAGGCCGACTATGGGTGCCGATGGGCGGACGGCAAAGCACCGCAAAGTAGACCCCCTTTAAGTGTAGCCAGGGGCACGAGCAAAATCCTCCATGGAGGTTGGGTGCTGCTGCTGTGAAGAAGGCCGACTATGTGGGTTGCCGATGGGCGGACGGCAAAGCACCGCAAAGTAGACCCCCTTTAAGTGTAGCCAGGGGCACGAGCAAAATCCTCCATGGAGGTTGGGTGCTGCTGCTGTGAAGAAGGCCGACTATGGGTGCCGATGGGCGGACGGCAAAGCACCGCAAAGTAGACCCCCTTTAAGTGTAGCCAGGGGCACGAGCAAAATCCTCCATGGAGGTTGGGTGCTGCTGCTGTGAAGAAGGCCGACTATGGGTGCCGATGGGCGGACGGCAAAGCACCGCAATGTAGACCCCCTTTAAGTGTAGCCAGGGGCACGAGCAAAATCCTCCATGGAGGTTGGGTGCTGCTGCTGTGAAGAAGGCCGACTATGGGTGCCGATGGGCGGACGGCAAAGCACCGCAAAGTAGACCCCCTTTAAGTGTAGCCAGGGGCACGAGCAAAATCCTCCATGGAGGTTGGGTGCTGCTGCTGTGAAGAAGGCCGACTATGGGTGCCGATGGGCGGACGGCAAAGCACCGCAAAGTAGACCCCCTTTAAGTGTAACCAGGGGCACGAGATTCTTGAGGGTGTGATCATCTTGGTTTAGTCCGTGGGGGAGTGCTTAAGTTCGGGGGCCCGGGGACCCAAGGTGCTCGAGGTTCTGGAGGTACATGGGAGGGATCCTGGAGCTCCTCAGTCCGTGTTTTGGGGTCTTGGAGCGGCCCCGAAGAGGTGCCTTTGTCGGTGTACCTAATGGGTAAGAAAGCCAGTCTACACAGGTCGTGAAATGTGATTGAAATGTACAGAGTGCTGTACATTTCAATCACTTTGAATGGGAGTCGTGAGGTGTGGATGAAATGGCCATATCTCCCTTAAATTCACAGCAAAGTTACCCATCTTTCACACAGTAATTCATGGGTAACAGAGCCATGTGCACCATGCATTTAAAGTAATGTTAGCCAGCTTTCAGACACTAATTCGTGGGTAATAAAGGCCTGTACATCTCCCTGTTTGAAAGGGCCATATCTCCCTTAAATTCACAGCAAAGTTACCCATCTTTCACACACTAATTCATGGGTAACAGAGCCATGTGCACCATGCATTTAAAGTAATGTTAGCCAGCTTTCAGACACTAATTCGTGGGGAAGAAAGTCACCCTGGTCGGGTCGTGAAATGTGATTGAAATGTACAGAGTGCTGTACATTTCAATCACTTTGAATGGGAGTCGTGAGGTGTGGATGAAATGGCCATATCTTCCTTAAATTCACATCAAACTCACCCAGCTTTCACACACTATTTCATGGGTAACAGAGCCATGTGCACCATGTATTTAAAGTAATGTTAGCCAGCTTTCAGACACTAATTCGTGGGTAATAAAGGCCTGTACATCTCCCTGTTTGAAAGGGCCATATCTCCCTTAAATTCACAGCAAAGTTACCCATCTTTCACACACTATTTCATGGGGAATAAAGCCATGTGCACACTGTATTTAAAGGGCTGCAGGAACACTTTACCCGCCTTGTAAACACCTTCTCCTGGGTAAAACAATCCATGTATTTCCGCCTGCTTTCCATCAGCACCCGCCAGTCATTTCAAAACGGTTTCAAATCGTTTTTTCACTTTTAAAAACAGCTTTCTGCCCTGTAAATGATTTCTAATCATTATTACCGTCACGGAGGAGCTGCAGGGACACTTTACCCGCCTTTTAAACACCTTTTCCTGGGTAAACAATCAATTTATTTCCGCCTGCTTTCCATCAGCACCCGCCAGTCATTTCAAACGGTTTCAAATCGTTTTTTCACTTTTAAAAACAGCTTTCTGCCCTATAAATGATTTCTAATCATTATTACCGTCATGGAGGAGCTGCATGGACACTTTACCCGCCTTTTAAACACCTTTTCCTGGGTAAACAATCAATTTATTTCCGCCTGCTTTCCATCAGCACCCGCCAGTCATTTCAAACGGTTTCAAATCGTTTTTTCACTTTTAAAAAGAGCTTTCTGCCCTGGCAATTATATCTAATCATTATTACCGTCATGGAGGAGCTGCAGGAACACTTTACCCGCCTTCTAAACACTTATTCCTGACTAAAACAATCAATGTATTTCCGCCAGGGTCACAGCCTGCTGCTGCTGCGGCGGCTGCTGCTGCTGCTGCTGCTCTCCCTCCCTAAATTCACATCAAACTCACCCAGCTTTCACACACTATTTCATGGGTAATAAAGCCATGTGCATACTGTATTTAAAGTAATGTTAGCCAGCTTTCAGACACTAATTCCTGGGGAAGAAAGTCACCCTGGACGGGTCATCAACTGTGATTGAAATGGACAGATTCCTGTACATTTCAATCACTTTTAATGGGAGTCGGTGTGGATGGCCTGTTGAATCCGATTTTGAGCACTCTTTTCCCCGCATAAACTAGTTTAAATCACCGTTAAACACTTATTCTGTTGATGTCTATATAACCGACTTCCCGCTATGCATTAAGTCGGTTATATGGACCCTGTACACTAGGCATACCGCGGCCGGTAGTAAATGTCCAACCATTGTACCCTCTGGTCCCTAGGGTATGTAATGGTTCGTTGGTCTAGGGGTATGATTCTCGCTTAGGGTGCGAGAGGTCCCGGGTTCAAATCCCGGACGAGCCCAAGACATCTACATAGGTGTGGAACAGGTTTAGTTTAGGTATCAACAATTGTTCGTTGGAAGCAATGTGGACTTCACTATTTGATCAATACTGTGCCTTGCTAGAAACCTAATGTTGAATTAGGGCAAATCATGATCAAGGCTCATCTTCTGTGTAGAGAAGCCATGCATTTTCATCCAAGCTGTGTTCATTGAGGACAAAGTGCAATTCATGGAAAAGTGTTTTCCATTGTCATTTAACCAGGCTATCGTGTGGAAGACAGACAAACATTTATTTTGTAATGGTTCGTTGGTCTAGGGCAGTGTTTCTCAAACTTTTTCATACCAAGGACCACTTAACCAATAAAAAAAAACTCGCGGACCACCTAACTCCACAAATATAAAAATACACATGGTTTTTATAGAACAGATTACAAATCGCCTGAACATGGTACAAACAGGTTGCAACATGTGTGACGAAGGTGTTGCACTGGGCTATATCATGCAATCAAAAGTGAAACTTAAGCTCGCTCCATTGCGGAAATATTCCTGCGAGAGTGCGGAAAACTTAAATGTATTTATTTATTTCAAATGTTACCAATATACTCACAGACCACTAGGGGGCACTCACGGACCACCAGTGGTCCGCGGAAAACACTTTGAAAAACACTGGTCTAGGGGTATGATTCTCGCTTAGGGTGGGAGAGGTCCCGGGTTCAAATCCCGGACGAGCCCAAGAACATAGGTGTGGAACAGGTTTAGTTTAGGTATCAACAATTGTTCGTTGGAAGCAATGTGTACTTCACATTTTGACCAATACTGTGCCCTGCTAGAAACTTTATGTTGAGTTGGGGCATATAATGATCAAGGCTCATCTTCTGTGTCGAGAATCCATCAATTGTTATCCAAGCTATGTTCATTGAGGACAAAGTGCAATAAACAGAATATCGTTGGGAAGACCAAAAAACCACAATTTTCATGGCTCGTTGGTCTAGGGGTATGATTCTCGCTTTGGGTGCGAGAGGTCCCGGGTTCAAATCCCGGACGAGCCCAAGACATCTACATAGGTGTGGAACAGGTTTAGTTTAGGTATCAAAAATTGTTCGTGTCTGTGCCCTGCTAGAAACCTAATGTTGAGTTCGGGCAAATAATGATCAAGGCTCATCTTCTGTGTAGAGAAGCCATTCATTTTCATCCAAGCTGTGTTCATTGAGGACAAAGTGCAATTCATGGAAAAGTGTTTTCCATTGTCATTTAACCAGGCTATCGTGTGGAAGACAGACAAACATTTATTTTGTAATGGTTCGTTGGTCTAGGGCAGTGTTTCTCAAACTTTTTCATACCAAGGACCACTTAACCAATAAAAAAAAACTCGCGGACCACCTAACTCCACAAATATAAAAATACACATGGTTTTTATAGAACAGATTACAAATCGCCTGAACATGGTACAAACAGGTTGCAACATGTGTGACGAAGGTGTTGCACTGGGCTATATCATGCAATCAAAAGTGAAACTTAAGCTCGCTCCATTGCGGAAATATTCCTGCGAGAGTGCGGAAAACTTAAATGTATTTATTTCAAATGTTACCAATATACTCACAGACCACTAGGGGGCACTCACGGACCACACTTTGAAAAACACTGGTCTTGGGGTATGATTCTCGCTTAGGGTGCGAGAGGTCCCGGGTTCAAATCACGGACGAGCCCAAGACATCTACATAGGTGCTGAACAGGTTTACTTTAGGTATCAACAATTGTTCGTTGGAAGCAATGTGTAATTCACAATGGCATCAATGCTGTGCCCTGCTAGAAACCTAATGTTGAGTTCGGGCAAATAATGATCAAGGCTCATCTTCTGTGTAGAGAAGCCATGCATTTTCATCCAAGCTGTGTTCATTGAGGACAAAGTGCAATTCATGGAAAAGTGTTTTTCATTGTCATTTAACCAGGCTATCGTGTGGAAGACAGACAAACAATTATTATGTAATGGTTCGTTGGTCTAGGGGTATGATTCTCGCTTAGGGTGCGAGAGGTCCCGGGTTCAAATCCCGGACGAGCCCAAGACATCTACATAGGTGTGGAACAGGTTTAGTTTAGGTATCAAAAATTGTTCGTTGGAAGCAATGTGGACTTCACTATTTGATCAATACTGTGCCTTGCTAGAAACCTAATGTTGAATTAGGGCAAATCATGATCAAGGCTCATCTTCTGTGTAGAGAAGCCATGCATTTTCATCCAAGCTGTGTTCATTGAGGACAAAGTGCAATTCATGGAAAAGTGTTTTTCATTGTCATTTAACCAGGCTATCGTGTGGAAGACAGACAAACATTTATTATGTAATGGTTCGTTGGTCTAGGGGTATGATTCTCGCTTAGGGTGCGAGAGGTCCCGGGTTCAAATCCCGGACGAGCCCAAGACATCTACATAGGTGTGGAACAGGTGTAGTTTAGGTATCAAAAATTGTTCGTTGGAAGCAATGTGGACTTCACTATTTGATCAATACTGTGCCTTGCTAGAAACCTAATGTTGAATTAGGGCAAATCATGATCAAGGCTCATCTTCTGTGTAGAGAAGCCATGCATTTTCATCCAAGCTGTGTTCATTGAGGACAAAGTGCAATTCATGGAAAAGTGTTTTCCATTGTCATTTAACCAGGCTATCGTGTGGAAGACAGACAAACATTTATTTTGTAATGGTTCGTTGGTCTAGGGCAGTGTTTCTCAAACTTTTTCATACCAAGGACCACTTAACCAATAAAAAAAAACTCGCGGACCACCTAACTCCACAAATATAAAAATACACATGGTTTTTATAGAACAGATTACAAATCGCCTGAACATGGTACAAACAGGTTGCAACATGTGTGACGAAGGTGTTGCACTGGGCTATATCATGCAATCAAAAGTGAAACTTAAGCTCGCTCCATTGCGGAAATATTCCTGCGAGAGTGCGGAAAACTTAAATGTATTTATTTATTTCAAATGTTACCAATATACTCACAGACCACTAGGGGGCACTCACGGACCCACACTTTGAAAAACACTGGTCTTAGGGGTATGATTCTCGCTTAGGGTGCGAGAGGTCCCGGGTTCAAATCCCGGACGAGCCCAAGAACATAGGTGTGGAACAGGTTTAGTTTAGGTATCAACAATTGTTCATTGGAAGCAATGTGTACTTCACATTTTGACCAATACTGTGCCCTGCTAGAAACTTTATGTTGAGTTGGGGCATATAATGATCAAGGCTCATCTTCTGTGTCGAGAATCCATCAATTGTTATCCAAGCTATGTTCATTGAGGACAAAGTGCAATAAACAGAATATCGTTGGGAAGACCAAAAAACCACAATTTTCATGGCTCGTTGGTCTAGGGGTATGATTCTCGCTTTGGGTGCGAGAGGTCCCGGGTTCAAATCCCGGACGAGCCCAAGACATCTACATAGGTGTGGAACAGGTTTAGTTTAGGTATCAAAAATTGTTCGTGTCTGTGCCCTGCTAGAAACCTAATATTGAGTTCGGGCAAATAATGATCAAGGCTCATCTTCTGTGTAGAGAAGCCATTCATTTTCATCCAAGCTGTGTTCATTGAGGACAAAGTGCAATTCATGGAAAAGTGTTTTCCATTGTCATTTAACCAGGCTATCGTGTGGAAGACAGACAAACATTTATTTTGTAATGGTTCGTTGGTCTAGGGCAGTGTTTCTCAAACTTTTTCATACCAAGGACCACTTAACCAATAAAAAAAAACTCGCGGACCACCTAACTCCACAAATATAAAAATACACATGGTTTTTATAGAACAGATTACAAATCGCCTGAACATGGTACAAACAGGTTGCAACATGTGTGACGAAGGTGTTGCACTGGGCTATATCATGCAATCAAAAGTGAAACTTAAGCTCGCTCCATTGCGGAAATATTCCTGCGAGAGTGCGGAAAACTTAAATGTATTTATTTCAAATGTTACCAATATACTCACAGACCACTAGGGGGCACTCACGGACCACACTTTGAAAAACACTGGTCTTTGGGTATGATTCTCGCTTAGGGTGCGAGAGGTCCCGGGTTCAAATCACGGACGAGCCCAAGACATCTACATAGGTGCTGAACAGGTTTACTTTAGGTATCAACAATTGTTCGTTGGAAGCAATGTGTAATTCACAATGGCATCAATGCTGTGCCCTGCTAGAAACCTAATGTTGAGTTCGGGCAAATAATGATCAAGGCTCATCTTCTGTGTAGAGAAGCCATGCATTTTCATCCAAGCTGTGTTCATTGAGGACAAAGTGCAATTCATGGAAAAGTGTTTTTCATTGTCATTTAACCAGGCTATCGTGTGGAAGACAGACAAACATTTATTATGTAAGGCAAATGTCAGCCTTATGAACGGAGGTACCGTGGGACTTGCCCTTCACATGTACGGGAGTCCGCTCAATGGAAATGCGATGTCAAGTTCCGATGTCAAGTTCCTGTCAGCGGCTAGACATATGTTACCAGTGTTTACCAGTGTTGCCAGGGGCATGATAACATCCTCCACTGGAGGTTGGGTGGTGCTGCTGTGAATAAGGCCGACTATGGGTGCCGATGGGCGGACGGTAAAGCACCGCAAAGTAGACCCCCTTTAAGTGTAGCCAGGGTCACCCTGCATGCGTCGTCAAATGTGATTGAAATGGACAGATTCCTGTACATTTCAATCACTTTTAATGGGAGTCGTCAGTATATGGAGCTTAACCCATAATTCCCGGACGTTCCAGGCCGAATTTGGAAGCTCATATGCGGCCTGCCATGCGCCTCCACCCGTGGAAAGCAAAAAAAAGTATAGAAAACGGTCAATTATATGTTAAAATAATCAAAAATGAAGTTTTTGAAAATTCCTAAGTGCCAACGGGGGGAGGGGGTCAAGTCTTCGGCGCTTCGGAACGAAGCCCCGGAGACTTTTGCACTCCCCCGTTGCAATTTACAACGGAGAGGGGAAACGAGAGCTCCCCTCCTCCGTCCAAAAAATTCATTCATCTTTTCCAAGCTACCATCTGCACGAAATCTGAAACCCGGTTTTTGAGAGCACTTAGAAAAAAACGAGCTATTTTCACATGATGGGGAAATCATGGAGGAATGTATCCGCCTCATGAGCACTTTGGATCGGATGAAATTGTTGCCTGGAGGACCCCCAATCATGGTTCTCACAAAACTTTAAGTTTTCAAACTGGTGTCTGGAGGAATGCAAGGGGAGTTGTCAGGGGACTCTACCCGCCTCAAGAGGCACTATTTTGGGATACATTTTATCCATTTTCACCCCTTTTTATGGTTCTTCCAAAAAGTTAACTTAGACTTTTTCCGACTCTGGAGAAAGGTAGGGGGAGTTGTCAGGGGACTCTACCTGCCTTTTGGAACACTATTTTCGGATACAATTTATCCATTTTCACCCTTTTCTCTGGTTCTTCCAAAAGTTGACTTAAACTTTTTCCCACCCTGGAGAAAGGTATGGGGAGTTGTCAGGGGACTCTACCTGCCTTTTGGAACACTATTTTCGGATACAATTTATCCATTTTCACCCTTTTCTCTGGTTCTTCCAAAAGTTGACTTAAACTTTTTCCCACCCTGGAGAAAGGTATGGGGAGTTGTCAGGGGACTCTACCCGCCTTATGGAACACTATTTTGGGGTACTTTTTTCCCATTTCACCCCTTTTTTCTGGTTCTCTGGTTGTGGCGGCCTCGCCCTGGCCGTCCACCCTCTGGGTACCTGACTCCCCTGCCTCCTCCGGGGGGCAGTTGAGAGGGGTTCAATGCCTCCCCGGAGGATACTGTTATCCCGGCAACCCGCCAGCAGATGAAAAGACCCACCCCTCCGCCTCTCCACCTCTTCTGAGGGACGAGGGAACCGCGCGGGGGTCTGCTGGAGGCTACTGCCGGGTGCTCCGTCCTGCGCCTCACCGGGACCCTGACTCCAGCGCGGTGTGGCGGCCTCGCCCTGGCCGTCCACCCTCTGGGTACCTGACTCCCCTGCCTCCTCCGGGGGGCAGTTGAGAGGGGTTCAATGCCTCCCCGGAGGATACTGTTATCCCGGCAACCCGCCAGCAGATGAAAAGACCCACCCCTCCGCCTCTCCACCTCTTCTGAGGGACGAGGGAACCGCGCGGGGGTCTGCTGGAGGCTACTGCCGGGTGCTCCGTCCTGCGCCTCACCGGGACCCTGACTCCAGCGCGGTGTGGCGGCCTCGCCCTGGCCGTCCACCCTCTGGGTACCTGACTCCCCTGCCTCCTCCGGGGGGCAGTTGAGAGGGGTTCAATGCCTCCCCGGAGTATACTGTTATCCCGGCAACCCGCCAGCAGATGAAAAGACCCACCCCTCCGCCTCTCCACCTCTTCTGAGGGACGAGGGAACCGCGCGGGGGTCTGCCGGAGGCTACTGCCGGGTGCTCCGTCCTGCGCCTCACCGGGACCCTGACTCCAGCGCGGTGTGGCGGCCTCGCCCTGGCCGTCCACCCTCTGGGTACCTGACTCCCCTGCCTCCTCCGGGGGGGCAGTTGAGAGGGGTTCAATGCCTCCCCGGAGGATACTGTTATCCCGGCAACCCGCCAGCAGATGAAAAGACCCACCCCTCCGCCTCTCCACCTCTTCTGAGGGACGAGGGAACCGCGCGGGGGTCTGCTGGAGGCTACTGCCGGGTGCTCCGTCCTGCGCCTCACCGGGACCCTGACTCCAGCGCGGTGTGGCGGCCTCGCCCTGGCCGTCCACCGTGCGCCCTCTGGGTCGTACCCGAAACTGTCGGGTATCCTTTGGGAGAATCAGATTCTGGAGGAACGTGAGGGGAGATTACAGGGATCTCTGCCCGCCTAACGAGTGCCTAAATGGGACACCGCACCATGATGCAAATGAAAACAAACACTGATTTGAAAATAAGCTGAGTGCGTCTTTCGTGAGTCTTTTCACGCTTCCTTCTTTTTTACCCACGATTCTGGTGACATTTCCCTGTACTGAAATGCTCAAGAATACAGGTCGGATGGCGGTCCGTTGTCCGATCTGCAATAGCTCCTACCGTGCCCTGAGCAAGCACCTACAGAGGAACCATGGTGTGCGTAACTTGGATGAAAGAAAAATTCTGCTGTTGTTGGCCAACGGACGGACCAACATTAGGCTCCATCCCTGTACCATTCTGGGATGCGAGTACCGTGGCACAAGGCTGGATCGCCACTTGGCCAGAGACCATGTTGAGCTGGCCCGGGAGGAACTACATGTGGTTCAAAATCAAATGAAAATGACAGTGGCCAAGAAGGAGCTTTATGAACTCCGAATGACAAACCCCACCATAGAAATGATTACCGCTTGGGCTGTTGACACGGTGGCAGACGACGATATACTGTCACAACCTCCACCCTTGTCCCCGGTGAATGAATGTGACAACCCGGACTGCAAAGAATGGAGGCTGGAGGCTAACGCAGTGAGGGCTCAGCGGGACATATATGCTGCTGAGGTGAAATCCCTGCGCTGCAAGTTGCAGCAGAGGATAAAGGACAAGCGACAGAGGATGGATCAGCGGGCCGGGGACATGCCCGCGTTCGATGGGGAGGAACGAGAGCGGGTCATTCTGAAGAAACGACCCCGACCAGAGTCGACACCAACGAGGCTGTCCAAGTCGAAAGGTCCCTCCTGCAGCAAGTCTCCCATTCCTGCCTGCAGCACGTCTCCCATTCCCGCCTGCAGCACGTCTCCCATTCCCGCCTGCAGCAAGTCCCCCACTGGCTCTCACACCCATTCATCCAGCTCCTCAGAGCCTGCATCCATCCATACCGAGGCCTCGTCAACCTCCCCTCCCATAAATTCCCCCTGGTTCCGGGGCAGGGGCCGGGGAAATATAATGCGGGACATAACATTCCCACGGATCATGGGTAAGTGTTTTGGCTATGTGACACATGCAGTTTCTGTAACACATCATGTGTGGTCATTAAAGTACTGTTTATATTTCACAGAGGAGTATCTGCAAGGATACCGGGAGCATTATGCAGGTATCGACCCACCAGTGAGGCTCCAGGAAAACACAGTCTCCAAACTAAGCAGAGTGAAGTCGTGGCACACGGTTTCAATCGCCTGTCTGACTGGCTCTTTTTGAGGGATCTCAAGAGGATACGCGGGTGGTCCCGGAGCCTGATGAAGTCAAGCCTTCAGGTCACGACCTCCGACTTCTACATCAAGAATATATCACACTTTCTCAAGTACATGGCCGACACACCGTGCAAGGGGAGCAGGCTCAGCCAAACCGACATGATTTTAATCAAACGGGAAGTAGTTGCCATCCTGAAGTCCCTGAAGAGAAAAGTACTTATCCACCAGATGCAAGTGAAGCGTGACAAGATGGAAGGTCTGCCGAGCCACAACGACCTAATGACATGCTTGACTTCGACCACCACTCGCATCCCTCAGCTCCTGGATGTGATGGCCAGCAATCCGACTACCGCGACCCGGACACTGCTCTATGGGTATATGACTCTTCATTGGAGCTGCATTTATGGCCACCGTCCGGGGGTCTACTCCAACATGACCAACGCCGAGGTCCGAAAGGCGGATACAACTGGCACTGCCTTCGGCTACCTGGTTCATGTGAGTGCTATTAATCAATGTATTTATTCTGGCAGTTATATGCATGATTGACATTGTATTGACACTCTCTATCTCTGTCATAACAGGTAAGTAACCACAAGACGGCCAACGCGTTCGGGGAGGCGCAGCTGTACCTCACCGTAGAATAATTTGGATGGATGAAGAGGTGGCTGGAAATTAAGGGTACGCTGACCTGCACCCAGAGCCGTTACTTTCTGTACACAGAGGGGAAGAACCCGTTCAGGAAGCTTGCCTACTCCCTGAGGTTGGCATGGGCTGATGTGGGACTCCGCAGTCCCATTAACTTCACCGACCTCCGCACAGTCCACGCCGATAATGCGAAGAGGTTTCAAGACAAAGGCAACCGCCAAAGAGTGAGTGATTTCATGTGTCACAACACTGCAACTGCGGACAAATTTTACGCGAATAATCCTTCTTTGAAGGAGGCTGCGGACATTCGGTTGCTCTTCACAGAGTCACTGCAAGCAGCGGCGGCGGCATCGACAGCAGCAGCAGCGGGAAATGAAGACACTTTTGCGGGTATTGACATCGACAGTGACAACTCTGGAGAGGAGCACAGCCTGGCTCCCTACCAAGACTCCCTACCAAGACATGTCCCGAAGAGGGACCAGTCACTGGCCGAACACAACCCCTCAGACATGGGTGAAGAGAGGGTGCCATACTCTGCCCCAACTTCACCCACTGTTGCCAGTGATCAACTTGTAAATATGCAGTGTGTTGTTGTAATCAGTCCCCTTGTAAATACGTTATATCCTGTTTGAATGTATTTATTACTGTCAATATTACTGTAAATAAAGTTTGTTAAAATTACTAAGTCTTCTGTTTTTAAATCCCACTATGGGTTTTCTTCCTTTAAGATCCCCAGGGGCACGATATTCTGGTTCTGGTGGTAGCATGTAGGTGTTTAGTCCGAGTGAGGAGTGCTCAAGTGTGGGATGATTTGTAAGGTAGAAGAGGGTAAAAAAAGTTAAAGTGTGAACCTCCAGCAGGGCAGGTGGTGCTGTGAAGAAGGCCGACTATGGGTGCCGATGGGCGGACGGCAAAGCACCGCAAAGTAGACCCCCTTTAAGTGTAGCCAGGGGCACGAGCAAAATCCTCCATGGAGGTTGGGTGCTGCTGCTGTGAAGAAGGCCGACTATGGGTGCCGATGGGCGGACGGCAAAGCACCGCAAAGTAGACCCCCTTTAAGTGTAGCCAGGGGCACGAGCAAAATCCTCCATGGAGGTTGGGTGCTGCTGCTGTGAAGAAGGCCGACTATGGGTGCCGATGGGCGGACGGCAAAGCACCGCAAAGTAGACCCCCTTTAAGTGTAGCCAGGGGCACGAGCAAAATCCTCCATGGAGGTTGGGTGCTGCTGCTGTGAAGAAGGCCGACTATGGGTGCCGATGGGCGGACGGCAAAGCACCGCAAAGTAGACCCCCTTTAAGTGTAGCCAGGGGCACGAGCAAAATCCTCCATGGAGGTTGGGTGCTGCTGCTGTGAAGAAGGCCGACTATGGGTGCCGATGGGCGGACGGCAAAGCACCGCAATGTAGACCCCCTTTAAGTGTAGCCAGGGGCACGAGCAAAATCCTCCATGGAGGTTGGGTGCTGCTGCTGTGAAGAAGGCCGACTATGGGTGCCGATGGGCGGACGGCAAAGCACCGCAAAGTAGACCCCCTTTAAGTGTAGCCAGGGGCACGAGCAAAATCCTCCATGGAGGTTGGGTGCTGCTGCTGTGAAGAAGGCCGACTATGGGTGCCGATGGGCGGACGGCAAAGCACCGCAAAGTAGACCCCCTTTAAGTGTAACCAGGGGCACGAGATTCTTGAGGGTGTGATCATCTTGGTTTAGTCCGTGGGGGAGTGCTTAAGTTCGGGGGCCCGGGGACCCAAGGTGCTCGAGGTTCTGGAGGTACATGGGAGGGATCCTGGAGCTCCTCAGTCCGTGTTTTGGGGGTCTTGGAGCGGCCCCGAAGAGGTGCCTTTGTCGGTGTACCTAATGGGTAAGAAAGCCAGTCTACACAGGTCGTGAAATGTGATTGAAATGTACAGAGTGCTGTACATTTCAATCACTTTGAATGGGAGTCGTGAGGTGTGGATGAAATGGCCATATCTCCCTTAAATTCACAGCAAAGTTACCCATCTTTCACACAGTAATTCATGGGTAACAGAGCCATGTGCACCATGCATTTAAAGTAATGTTAGCCAGCTTTCAGACACTAATTCGTGGGTAATAAAGGCCTGTACATCTCCCTGTTTGAAAGGGCCATATCTCCCTTAAATTCACAGCAAAGTTACCCATCTTTCACACACTAATTCATGGGTAACAGAGCCATGTGCACCATGCATTTAAAGTAATGTTAGCCAGCTTTCAGACACTAATTCGTGGGGAAGAAAGTCACCCTGGTCGGGTCGTGAAATGTGATTGAAATGTACAGAGTGCTGTACATTTCAATCACTTTGAATGGGAGTCGTGAGGTGTGGATGAAATGGCCATATCTTCCTTAAATTCACATCAAACTCACCCAGCTTTCACACACTATTTCATGGGTAACAGAGCCATGTGCACCATGTATTTAAAGTAATGTTAGCCAGCTTTCAGACACTAATTCGTGGGTAATAAAGGCCTGTACATCTCCCTGTTTGAAAGGGCCATATCTCCCTTAAATTCACAGCAAAGTTACCCATCTTTCACACACTATTTCATGGGTAATAAAGCCATGTGCACACTGTATTTAAAGGGCTGCAGGAACACTTTACCCGCCTTGTAAACACCTTCTCCTGGGTAAAACAATCCATGTATTTCCGCCTGCTTTCCATCAGCACCCGCCAGTCATTTCAAACGGTTTCAAATCGTTTTTTCACTTTTAAAAACAGCTTTCTGCCCTGTAAATGATTTCTAATCATTATTACCGTCATGGAGGAGCTGCAGGGACACTTTACCCGCCTTTTAAACACCTTTTCCTGGGTAAACAATCAATTTATTTCCGCCTGCTTTCCATCAGCACCCGCCAGTCATTTCAAACGGTTTCAAATCGTTTTTTCACTTTTAAAAACAGCTTTCTGCCCTATAAATGATTTCTAATCATTATTACCGTCATGGAGGAGCTGCATGGACACTTTACCCGCCTTTTAAACACCTTTTCCTGGGTAAACAATCAATTTATTTCCGCCTGCTTTCCATCAGCACCCGCCAGTCATTTCAAACGGTTTCAAATCGTTTTTTCACTTTTAAAAAGAGCTTTCTGCCCTGGCAATTATATCTAATCATTATTACCGTCATGGAGGAGCTGCAGGAACACTTTACCCGCCTTCTAAACACTTATTCCTGACTAAAACAATCAATGTATTTCCGCCAGGGTCACAGCCTGCTGCTGCTGCGGCGGCTGCTGCTGCTGCTGCTGCTGCTCTCCCTCCCTAAATTCACATCAAACTCACCCAGCTTTCACACACTATTTCATGGGTAATAAAGCCATGTGCACACTGTATTTAAAGTAATGTTAGCCAGCTTTCAGACACTAATTCCTGGGGAAGAAAGTCACCCTGGACGGGTCATCAAATGTGATTGAAATGGACAGATTCCTGTACATTTCAATCACTTTTAATGGGAGTCGGTGTGGATGGCCTGTTGAATCCGATTTTGAGCACTCTTTTCCCCGCATAAACTAGTTTAAATCACCGTTAAACACTTATTCTGTTGATGTCTATATAACCGACTTCCCGCTATGCATTAAGTCGGTTATATGGACCCTGTACACTAGGCATACCGCGGCCGGTAGTAAATGTCCAACCATTGTACCCTCTGGTCCCTAGGGTATGTAATGGTTCGTTGGTCTAGGGGTATGATTCTCGCTTAGGGTGCGAGAGGTCCCGGGTTCAAATCCCGGACGAGCCCAAGACATCTACATAGGTGTGGAACAGGTTTAGTTTAGGTATCAAAAATTGTTCGTTGGAAGCAATGTGGACTTCACTATTTGATCAATACTGTGTCTTGCTAGAAACCTAATGTTGAATTAGGGCAAATCATGATCAAGGCTCATCTTCTGTGTAGAGAAGCCATGCATTTTTATCCAAGCTGTGTTCATTGAGGACAAAGTGCAATTCATGGAAAAGTGTTTTCCATTGTCATTTAACCAGGCTATCGTGTGGAAGACAGACAAACATTTATTTTGTAATGGTTCGTTGGTCTAGGGCAGTGTTTCTCAAACTTTTTCATACCAAGGACCACTTAACCAATAAAAAAAAACTCGCGGACCACCTAACTCCACAAATATAAAAATACACATGGTTTTTATAGAACAGATTACAAATCGCCTGAACATGGTACAAACAGGTTGCAACACGTGTGACGAAGGTGTTGCACTGGGCTATATCATGCAATCAAAAGTGAAACTTAAGCTCGCTCCATTGCGGAAATATTCCTGCGAGAGTGCGGAAAACTTAAATGTATTTATTTATTTCAAATGTTACCAATATACTCACAGACCACTAGGGGGCACTCACGGACCACCAGTGGTCCGCGGAAAACACTTTGAAAAACACTGGTCTAGGGGTATGATTCTCGCTTAGGGTGGGAGAGGTCCCGGGTTCAAATCCCGGACGAGCCCAAGAACATAGGTGTGGAACAGGTTTAGTTTAGGTATCAACAATTGTTCGTTGGAAGCAATGTGTACTTCACATTTTGACCAATACTGTGCCCTGCTAGAAACTTTATGTTGAGTTGGGGCATATAATGATGAAGGCTCATCTTCTGTGTCGAGAATCCATCAATTGTTATCCAAGCTATGTTCATTGAGGACAAAGTGCAATAAACAGAATATCGTTGGGAAGACCAAAAAACCACAATTTTCATGGCTCGTTGGTCTAGGGGTATGATTCTCGCTTTGGGTGCGAGAGGTCCCGGGTTCAAATCCCGGACGAGCCCAAGACATCTACATAGGTGTGGAACAGGTTTAGTTTAGGTATCAAAAATTGTTCGTGTCTGTGCCCTGCTAGAAACCTAATATTGAGTTCGGGCAAATAATGATCAAGGCTCATCTTCTGTGTAGAGAAGCCATGCATTTTCATCCAAGCTGTGTTCATTGAGGACAAAGTGCAATTCATGGAAAAGTGTTTTTCATTGTCATTTAACCAGGCTATCGTGTGGAAGACAGACAAACATTTATTATGTAATGGTTCGTTGGTCTAGGGGTATGATTCTCGCTTAGGGTGCGAGAGGTCCCGGGTTCAAATCCCGGACTAGCCCAAGACATCTACATAGGTGTGGAACAGGTTTAGTTTAGGTATCAAAAATTGTTCGTTGGAAGCAATGTGGACTTCACTATTTGATCAATACTGTGCCTTGCTAGAAACCTAATGTTGAATTAGGGCAAATCATGATCAAGGCTCATCTTCTGTGTAGAGAAGCCATGCATTTTCATCCAAGCTGTGTTCATTGAGGACAAAGTGCAATTCATGGAAAAGTGTTTTCCATTGTCATTTAACCAGGCTATCGTGTGGAAGACAGACAAACATTTATTTTGTAATGGTTCGTTGGTCTAGGGCAGTGTTTCTCAAACTTTTTCATACCAAGGACCACTTAACCAATAAAAAAAAACTCGCGGACCACCTAACTCCACAAATATAAAAATACACATGGTTTTTATAGAACAGATTACAAATCGCCTGAACATGGTACAAACAGGTTGCAACATGTGTGACGAAGGTGTTGCACTGGGCTATATCATGCAATCAAAAGTGAAACTTAGGCTCGCTCCATTGCGGAAATATTCCTGCGAGAGTGCGGAAAACTTAAATGTATTTATTTCAAATGTTACCAATATACTCACAGACCACTAGGGGGCACTCACGGACCACACTTTGAAAAACACTGGTCTTGGGGTATGATTCTCGCTTAGGGTGCGAGAGGTCCCGGGTTCAAATCACGGACGAGCCCAAGACATCTACATAGGTGCTGAACAGGTTTACTTTAGGTATCAACAATTGTTCGTTGGAAGCAATGTGTAATTCACAATGGCATCAATGCTGTGCCCTGCTAGAAACCTAATGTTGAGTTCGGGCAAATAATGATCGAGGCTCATCTACTGTGTAGAGAAGCCATGCATTTTCATCCAAGCTGTGTTCATTGAGGACAAAGTGCAATTCATGGAAAAGTGTTTTTCATTGTCATTTAACCAGGCTATCGTGTGGAAGACAGACAAACATTTATTATGTAATGGTTCGTTGGTCTAGGGGTATGATTCTCGCTTAGGGTGCGAGAGGTCCCGGGTTCAAATCCCGGACGAGCCCAAGACATCTACATAGGTGTGGAACAGGTTTAGTTTAGGTATCAAAAATTGTTCGTTGGAAGCAATGTGGACTTCACTATTTGATCAATACTGTGCCTTGCTAGAAACCTAATGTTGAATTAGGGCAAATCATGATCAAGGCTCATCTTCTGTGTAGAGAAGCCATGCATTTTCATCCAAGCTGTGTTCATTGAGGACAAAGTGCAATTCATGGAAAAGTGTTTTCCATTGTCATTTAACCAGGCTATCGTGTGGAAGACAGACAAACATTTATTTTGTAATGGTTCGTTGGTCTAGGGCAGTGTTTCTCAAACTTTTTCATACCAAGGACCACTTAACCAATAAAAAAAAACTCGCGGACCACCTAACTCCACAAATATAAAAATACACATGGTTTTTATAGAACAGATTACAAATCGCCTGAACATGGTACAAACAGGTTGCAACATGTGTGACGAAGGTGTTGCACTGGGCTATATCATGCAATCAAAAGTGAAACTTAAGCTCGCTCCATTGCGGAAATATTCCTGCGAGAGTGCGGAAAACTTAAATGTATTTATTTCAAATGTTACCAATATACTCACAGACCACTAGGGGGCACTCACGGACCACACTTTGAAAAACACTGGTCTTGGGGTATGATTCTCGCTTAGGGTGCGAGAGGTCCCGGGTTCAAATCACGGACGAGCCCAAGACATCTACATAGGTGCTGAACAGGTTTACTTTAGGTATCAACAATTGTTCGTTGGAAGCAATGTGTAATTCACAATGGCATCAATGCTGTGCCCTGCTAGAAACCTAATGTTGAGTTCGGGCAAATAATGATCAAGGCTCATCTTCTGTGTAGAGAAGCCATGCATTTTCATCCAAGCTGTGTTCATTGAGGACAAAGTGCAATTCATGGAAAAGTGTTTTTCATTGTCATTTAACCAGGCTATCGTGTGGAAGACAGACAAACATTTATTATGTAATGGTTCGTTGGTCTAGGGGTATGATTCTCGCTTAGGGTGCGAGAGGCCCCGGTTCAAATCCCGGACGAGCCCAAGACATCTACATAGGTGTGGAACAGGTTTAGTTTAGGTATCAACAATTGTTCGTTGGAAGCAATGTGGACTTCACTATTTGATCAATACTGTGCCTTGCTAGAAACCTAATGTTGAATTAGGGCAAATCATGATCAAGGCTCATCTTCTGTGTAGAGAAGCCATGCATTTTCATCCAAACTGTGTTCATTGAGGACAAAGTGCAATTCATGGAAAAGTGTTTTCCATTGTCATTTAACCAGGCTATCGTGTGGAAGACAGACAAACATTTATTTTGTAATGGTTCGTTGGTCTAGGGCAGTGTTTCTCAAACTTTTTCATACCAAGGACCACTTAACCAATAAAAAAAAACTCGCGGACCACCTAACTCCACAAATATAAAAATACACATGGTTTTTATAGAACAGATTACAAATCGCCTGAACATGGTACAAACAGGTTGCAACATGTGTGACGAAGGTGTTGCACTGGGCTATATCATGCAATCAAAAGTGAAACTTAAGCTCGCTCCATTGCGGAAATATTCCTGCGAGAGTGCGGAAAACTTAAATGTATTTATTTCAAATGTTACCAATATACTCACAGACCACTAGGGGGCACTCACGGACCACACTTTGAAAAACACTGGTCTTGGGGTATGATTCTCGCTTAGGGTGCGAGAGGTCCCGGGTTCAAATCACGGACGAGCCCAAGACATCTACATAGGTGCTGAACAGGTTTACTTTAGGTATCAACAATTGTTCGTTGGAAGCAATGTGTAATTCACAATGGCATCAATGCTGTGCCCTGCTAGAAACCTAATGTTGAGTTCGGGCAAATAATGATCAAGGCTCATCTTCTGTGTAGAGAAGCCATTCATTTTCATCCAAGCTGTGTTCATTGAGGACAAAGTGCAATTCATGGAAAAGTGTTTTTCCATTGTCATTTAACCAGGCTATCGTGTGGAAGACAGACAAACATTTATTTTGTAATGGTTCGTTGGTCTAGGGCAGTGTTTCTCAAACTTTTTCATACCAAGGACCACTTAACCAATAAAAAAAAACTCGCGGACCACCTAACTCCACAAATATAAAAATACACATGGTTTTTATAGAACAGATTACAAATCGCCTGAACATGGTACAAACAGGTTGCAACATGTGTGACGAAGGTGTTGCACTGGGCTATATCATGCAATCAAAAGTGAAACTTAAGCTCGCTCCATTGCGGAAATATTCCTGCGAGAGTGCGGAAAACTTAAATGTATTTATTTATTTCAAATGTTACCAATATACTCACAGACCACTAGGGGGCACTCACGGACCACCAGTGGTCCGCGGACCACACTTTGAAAAACACTGGTCTAGGGATATGATTCTCGCTTAGGGTGCGAGAGGTCCCGGGTTCAAATCCCGGACGAGCCCAAGAACATAGGTGTGGAACAGGTTTAGTTTAGGTATCAACAATTGTTCGTTGGAAGCAATGTGTACTTCACATTTTGACCAATACTGTGCCCTGCTAGAAACTTTATGTTGAGTTGGGGCATATAATGATCAAGGCTCATCTTCTGTGTCGAGAATCCATCAATTGTTATCCAAGCTATGTTCATTGAGGACAAAGTGCAATAAACAGAATATCGTTGGGAAGACCAAAAAACCACAATTTTCATGGCTCGTTGGTCTAGGGGTATGATTCTCGCTTTGGGTGCGAGAGGTCCCGGGTTCAAATCCCGGACGAGCCCAAGACATCTACATAGGTGTGGAACAGGTTTAGTTTAGGTATCAAAAATTGTTCGTGTCTGTGCCCTGCTAGAAACCTAATATTGAGTTCGGGCAAATAATGATCAAGGCTCATCTTCTGTGTAGAGAAGCCATTCATTTTCATCCACGCTGTGTTCATTGAGGACAAAGTGCAATTCATGGAAAAGTGTTTTCCATTGTCATTTAACCAGGCTATCGTGTGGAAGACAGACAAACATTTATTTTGTAATGGTTCGTTGGTCTAGGGCAGTGTTTCTCAAACTTTTTCATACCAAGGACCACTTAACCAATAAAAAAAAACTCGCGGACCACCTAACTCCACAAATATAAAAATACACATGGTTTTTATAGAACAGATTACAAATCGCCTGAACATGGTACAAACAGGTTGCAACATGTGTGACGAAGGTGTTGCACTGGGCTATATCATGCAATCAAAAGTGAAACTTAAGCTCGCTCCATTGCGGAAATATTCCTGCGAGAGTGCGGAAAACTTAAATGTATTTATTTCAAATGTTACCAATATACTCACAGACCACTAGGGGGCACTCACGGACCACACTTTGAAAAACACTGGTCTTGGGGTATGATTCTCGCTTAGGGTGCGAGAGGTCCCGGGTTCAAATCACGGACGAGCCCAAGACATCTACATAGGTGCTGAACAGGTTTACTTTAGGTATCAACAATTGTTCGTTGGAAGCAATGTGTAATTCACAATGGCATCAATGCTGTGCCCTGCTAGAAACCTAATGTTGAGTTCGGGCAAATAATGATCAAGGCTCATCTTCTGTGTAGAGAAGCCATGCATTTTCATCCAAGCTGTGTTCATTGAGGACAAAGTGCAATTCATGGAAAAGTGTTTTTCATTGTCATTTAACCAGGCTATCGTGTGGAAGACAGACAAACATTTATTATGTAATGGTTCGTTGGTCTAGGGGTATGATTCTCGCTTAGGGTGCGAGAGGTCCCGGGTTCAAATCCCGGACGAGCCCAAGACATCTACATAGGTGTGGAACAGGTTTAGTTTAGGTATCAAAAATTGTTCGTTGGAAGCAATGTGGACTTCACTATTTGATCAATACTGTGCCTTGCTAGAAACCTAATGTTGAATTAGGGCAAATCATGATCAAGGCTCATCTTCTGTGTAGAGAAGCCATGCATTTTCATCCAAGCTGTGTTCATTGAGGACAAAGTGCAATTCATGGAAAAGTGTTTTTCATTGTCATTTAACCAGGCTATCGTGTGGAAGACAGACAAACATTTATTTTGTAATGGTTCGTTGGTCTAGGGCAGTGTTTCTCAAACTTTTTCATACCAAGGACCACTTAACCAATAAAAAAAAACTCGCGGACCACCTAACTCCACAAATATAAAAATACACATGGTTTTTATAGAACAGATTACAAATCGCCTGAACATGGTACAAACAGGTTGCAACATGTGTGACGAAGGTGTTGCACTGGGCTATATCATGCAATCAAAAGTGAAACTTAAGCTCGCTCCATTGCGGAAATATTCCTGCGAGAGTGCGGAAAACTTAAATGTATTATTATTTCAAATGTTACCAATATACTCACAGACCACTAGGGGGCACTCACGGACCACACTTTGAAAAACACTGGTCTTGGGGTATGATTCTCGCTTAGGGTGCGAGAGGTCCCGGGTTCAAATCACGGACGAGCCCAAGACATCTACATAGGTGCTGAACAGGTTTACTTTAGGTATCAACAATTGTTCGTTGGAAGCAATGTGTAATTCACAATGGCATCAATGCTGTGCCCTGCTAGAAACCTAATGTTGAGTTCGGGCAAATAATGATCAAGGCTCATCTTCTGTGTAGAGAAGCCATGCATTTTCATCCAAGCTGTGTTCATTGAGGACAAAGTGCAATTCATGGAAAAGTGTTTTTCATTGTCATTTAACCAGGCTATCGTGTGGAAGACAGACAAACATTTATTATGTAATGGTTCGTTGGTCTAGGGGTATGATTCTCGCTTAGGGTGCGAGAGGTCCCGGGTTCAAATCCCGGACGAGCCCAAGACATTTACATAGGTGTGGAACAGGTTTAGTTTAGGTATCAACAATTGTTCGTTGGAAGCAATGTGGACTTCACTATTTGATCAATACTGTGCCTTGCTAGAAACCTAATGTTGAATTAGGGCAAATCATGATCAAGGCTCATCTTCTGTGTAGAGAAGCCATGCATTTTCATCCAAACTGTGTTCATTGAGGACAAAGTGCAATTTATGGAAAAGTGTTTTTCATTGTCATTTAACCAGGCTATCGTGTGGAAGACAGACAAACATTTATTTTGTAATGGTTCGTTGGTCTAGGGCAGTGTTTCTCAAACTTTTTCATACCAAGGACCACTTAACCAATAAAAAAAAACTCGCGGACCACCTAACTCCACAAATATAAAAATACACATGGTTTTTATAGAACAGATTACAAATCGCCTGAACATGGTACAAACAGGTTGCAACATGTGTGACGAAGGTGTTGCACTGGGCTATATCATGCAATCAAAAGTGAAACTTAAGCTCGCTCCATTGCGGAAATATTCCTGCGAGAGTGCGGAAAACTTAAATGTATTTATTTCAAATGTTACCAATATACTCACAGACCACTAGGGTAACACTCACGGACCACACTTTGAAAAACACTGGTCTTGGGGTATGATTCTCGCTTAGGGTGCGAGAGGTCCAGGGTTCAAATCACGGACGAGCCCAAGACATCTACATAGGTGCTGAACAGGTTTACTTTAGGTATCAACAATTGTTCGTTGGAAGCAATGTGTAATTCACAATGGCATCAATGCTGTGCCCTGCTAGAAACCTAATGTTGAGTTCGGGCAAATAATGATCAAGGCTCATCTTCTGTGTAGAGAAGCCATGCATTTTCATCCAAGCTGTGTTCATTGAGGACAAAGTGCAATTCATGGAAAAGTGTTTTTCATTGTCATTTAACCAGGCTATCGTGTGGAAGACAGACAAACAATTATTATGTAATGGTTCGTTGGTCTAGGGGTATGATTCTCGCTTAGGGTGCGAGAGGTCCCGGGTTCAAATCCCGGACGAGCCCAAGACATCTACATAGGTGTGGAACAGGTTTAGTTTAGGTATCAAAAATTGTTCGTTGGAAGCAATGTGGACTTCACTATTTGATCAATACTGTGCCTTGCTAGAAACCTAATGTTGAATTAGGGCAAATCATGATCAAGGCTCATCTTCTGTGTAGAGAAGCCATTCATTTTCATCCAAGCTGTGTTCATTGAGGACAAAGTGCAATTCATGGAAAAGTGTTTTCCATTGTCATTTAACCAGGCTATCGTGTGGAAGACAGACAAACATTTATTTTGTAATGGTTCGTTGGTCTAGGGCAGTGTTTCTCAAACTTTTTCATACCAAGGACCACTTAACCAATAAAAAAAAACTCGCGGACCACCTAACTCCACAAATATAAAAATACACATGGTTTTTATAGAACAGATTACAAATCGCCTGAACATGGTACAAACAGGTTGCAACATGTGTGACGAAGGTGTTGCACTGGGCTATATCATGCAATCAAAAGTGAAACTTAAGCTCGCTCCATTGCGGAAATATTCCTGCGAGAGTGCGGAAAACTTAAATGTATTTATTTATTTCAAATGTTACCAATATACTCACAGACCACTAGGGGGCACTCACGGACCACCAGTGGTCCGCGGAAAACACTTTGAAAAACACTGGTCTAGGGGTATGATTCTCGCTTAGGGTGCGAGAGGTCCCGGGTTCAAATCCCGGACGAGCCCAAGAACATAGGTGTGGAACAGGTTTAGTTTAGGTATCAACAATTGTTCGTTGGAAGCAATGTGTACTTCACATTTTGACCAATACTGTGCCCTGCTAGAAACTTTATGTTGAGTTGGGGCATATAATGATCAAGGCTCATCTTCTGTGTCGAGAATCCATCAATTGTTATCCAAGCTATGTTCATTGAGGACAAAGTGCAATAAACAGAATATCGTTGGGAAGACCAAAAAACCACAATTTTCATGGCTCGTTGGTCTAGGGGTATGATTCTCGCTTTGGGTGCGAGAGGTCCCGGGTTCAAATCCCGGACGAGCCCAAGACATCTACATAGGTGTGGAACAGGTTTAGTTTAGGTATCAAAAATTGTTCGTGTCTGTGCCCTGCTAGAAACCTAATATTGAGTTCGGGCAAATAATGATCAAGGCTCATCTTCTGTGTAGAGAAGCCATTCATTTTCATCCAAGCTGTGTTCATTGAGGACAAAGTGCAATTCATGGAAAAGTGTTTTTCATTGTCATTTAACCAGGCTATCGTGTGGAAGACAGACAAACATTTATTATGTAATGGTTCGTTGGTCTAGGGGTATGATTCTCGCTTAGGGTGCGAGAGGTCCCGGGTTCAAATCCCGGACGAGCCCAAGACATCTACATAGGTGTGGAACAGGTTTAGTTTAGGTATCAAAAATTGTTCGTTGGAAGCAATGTGGACTTCACTATTTGATCAATACTGTGCCTTGCTAGAAACCTAATGTTGAATTAGGGCAAATCATGATCAAGGCTCATCTTCTGTGTAGAGAAGCCATTCATTTTCATCCAAGCTGTGTTCATTGAGGACAAAGTGCAATTCATGGAAAAGTGTTTTCCATTGTCATTTAACCAGGCTATCGTGTGGAAGACAGACAAACATTTATTTTGTAATGGTTCGTTGGTCTAGGGCAGTGTTTCTCAAACTTTTTCATACCAAGGACCACTTAACCAATAA
>NW_027262398.1:0-31338 GCF_902827115.2 Pseudochaenichthys georgianus
ATAATGAGAATATGACGCCCCTCCACTTGCATCCTAAAACACTACTTTACTCCTCCTCAATGTACTTCTCTCCTGCAGACCAGAGGTGGGAAGTAGTGGAGTACAAATATGTTGTTACTGTACTTAAGTGCATGTTTCTGGTATCAGTACTTTATACCGCTACTTATTTTTCTGACCACTTTCTACTTCTTACATGTTGAACACAAATACCTGTACTTTCTACTTCTTACATGTTGAACTCAAATACCTGTACTTTCTACTTCTCACATGTTGAACTGAAATACCTGTACTTTCTACTTCTCACATGTTGAACACAAATACCTGTACTTTCTACTTCTTACATGTTGAACACAAATACCTGTACTTTCTACTTCATACATGTTGAACTCAAATACCTGTACTTTCTACTTCTTACATGTTGAACCCAAAGACCTGTACTTTCTACTTCATACATGTTGAACACAAATACCTGTACTTTCTACTTCTTACATGTTGAACTCAAATACCTGTACTTTCTACTTCTCACATTCTCCAAACAGCTGGTTCCTTTAGTCCAGTGGTTCTCAAACTTTTTCTGTCATCCCCCGCTTTGAACAGGTGGGCCTCTTCAAGCCCCGCCTGTTCCTCGCCGCTCCAATCAAATGGTAGGCCAAGCTTAAAATGGTCAAACGTATCGTTCTATGACAGGGGTCTCCAATCTTTTTTAGGATGAGAGCTACTTTCAAAAAAATAAAACAAGTCGTGAGCTACTTTTACCCCTCTTTTTCAGTTTTTTTGCAGTGTATATATTTAGCACATTTTAACATTATTATATGCTTACCTTTAAACTTTGTGTGCTGTTTGGGTCTGTGGGACCCGTTTGCAGTGAAAAGAAAATGTATGATTTTTTTTAAATGTTGAAGTGAAAAGCATCAATCTGGTGCACTTTGAGCACAAAATGAATTTATGGATACAGCTCTCAACACTCAGATGAAAGGGAGCTGGGTGGGAAAGGGGTGCTTTTCAATAATCCAAACATCTTTAGAATATGATCACAACCAATAACAAATCATTTAAACTTGTGTATTCTTATCTTATGTTACCTAGTTAGCATTCTTTCTTTTTATTTATGCATTACTAATCACTCCCCTTTTAAACTGTTTACTGTCCTATAGTACACATTGCAATGATTTCTTACTTTATTTTGTACAGGCTATATTAAATAGATAAAGGTGTGTTTTCTTTCTCTCTTTTTGCTCTCTCTTTCTCTCTCTCTGTCTCTGTCTCTTGCTCGCTCACAGAGGCTGTGTGCTCCTCCGTGGCGATGATGGCTTGCGTTAAAAGATAATAATAAACATAGGCCTATTTGTAAAATAGGGGGACACAAACGGGATTTCGAAAAGTGTCACGGTTAAACTCCTTATGAAGTGGTGAGGTGCCGCTCCACATTGCTTTTCTTCCTGACTGTAACGCTGTTGTGTGTGTGTGTGTGTGTGTGTGTGTGTGTGTGTGTGTGCGTGCGTGTGTGTGTGTGTGTGTGTGTGTGTGTGTGTGTGTGTGAGAGCGTTTCACATGTGTGCATGAGAGATGTTTGCATATGTCTGCAAATGACTTTGGTTTCAGTTGTGTGTGTGTGTGAGCAGGCTCGGATTGGCCATCAGGAGATTCGGGACTTTTCCCGTTGGGCCGCTGCCGTTGGTGGGCCGCTGGCTCTGGCATAGGTGGGCCATGGACTTTCACAACGACGCTGCACCGGTACCGCATCCGCCGCCGCAAACACCCGCCGTTGCGAGGCTCTGGTGGCTCCGGCAGGTCCGGTGTAGCGGTGCTGTGAAAGTCCACCGCCATTGCGAGTCTCCGGCTGCAATAATCCACTACCGCCCGCGAGGACCCAGGTTCGATTCCGGCCTGAAGTCCAAAACATTTTTTTTTTTAAATAAAAAAAATAAATCTCCTGTTCATCGCGTCCATTCGCGACCCATCTATCACATCTCTGCGCCCCACCAGTGGGGAGCGCCCCACACTTTGAGAAACGCTGCTTTAGTCTGAATGTGTGTTTGGTGGCATTATTCTTTAGAGTCACTGTGTGCCTATTGGTTGGAACACGATCCGTGTATCCATCACTTCCTGGTCTTCTCCAAAGAAGAGGGACCAATGGAAACGTTGTCATGTAGCCGTTGGTCGGCATGGAAACATTCATTAGCTAACAATGACATTATTGTTCTATTAATATAAAGGGAGCTCAGGTACTCTTTAAAGCAGCTGCTAGTTATGGGTACTTTCTACTGAAGGACACTTCAAAGCCTCTTTACTTTCACTTGAGTAAAGAGGTTTAGTCAGTACTTCTACTTTCACCAGAGTATTTTAACCACGAGTATCTGTACTTCTACTTGAGTACAGGATGTGTGTAACATCTCTCCTGCAGACAGACGTATAGAAACCTCGACATGCTACGTTCTGAAGGGATAAACGTTGATATTTCTTGCAGCTCTTCTGGAATCGTATAACTTTCTCTCATCGGGGCGTCGAGCGAAGTTCACAGTCTTCCGTTTGAGAATCAGCTTAAAATATGAACATCAGAGTGAAAGAAAATTGGATGTTGTGGACCACAGCGACAGGATCAGGATCCAGATGATGGATGTTAATATTGTACCACAACATGTATATTTGAACATCGCTCCCCATCCACCAGACAGAGGGCACATGTTGAATCCTCAGTATCGGTCACTACACATTTTAATATACACTACAGCTCAGGCAGAGGTCATTCTGTCATAGCTGTTTGCCTGAGTGCAGTACAACATACAAATATATATAAAAAGATGTGTACAAATACGTATATATACACAATAAACAGACACATTTACATATGCACACATTAAAGGTCGGGTAGGTACGTTTGAGAAACCGGCTCAACATACACTTGTTGTTATATTCCATGGAATGCTCTTAACGTGCCGATAGCAATGAATATCTGAAGTGCTTTGACAACACATCCATAAAACATTTCATCTGTGCACAAACTTATCTCTGCCCTCATTGGTCATGTGCGCGTTCGTGTGTGTTGGAGGAGGGGCTCTGTGAGGAAGTCTGAAGGAAGGGGCAGATTTTTTTCGGCTGCGTACTTTCAGATTCTAGCGCACTCAAGCTGGTTTCTCCATTCTACCTTTAATGTTTAATACTGTGCTGCAGCATGTATCATGGTGACGTCTGTAGACACAGAGCTGTCACAGAGTCAGAGGTTCACTAGGGTGAGAATAACAACCATGCTATCAGTGAAATGCATCTTAAAATGTTGTGGTACGTCCGTTATTTGCACACCATTACTACATTTACCCTCTTCTTTATTACCTCTGTTTCATTCATGTTCATGTCTCAGATCAGAGATGGGGGAAAAAGGACGGCAGTCTGGAGACGAGTCGTTAACACACACACACATATATTAATACCACCGTCTATGAGGGGCCGTGTAGGCCAAAATTCAAACTCACCTCGCACACACACTACTGAAAACATCTGGCCTTGCACACACACTACTGAAATCCTCTCACGTTCACTACTGAACACCTCACACACACACTACTGAACACATCTGGCCTTCCACACACACTACTGAAATACTCTCACATTCACTACTGAACACCTCACACACACACTACTGAAAATTAAGCCTCACACACACACTACTGAAAACATCTGGCCTTGCACACACACTACTGAAATCCTCTCACATTCACTACTGAACACCTCACACACGCACTACTGAACACATCTGGCCTTCCACACACACTACTGAAATACTCTCACATTCACTACTGAACACCTCACACACACACTACTGAAAATTAAGCCTCACACACACACTACTGAACACATCTGGCCTTCCACACACACTACTGAAATACTCTCACATTCACTACTGAACACCTCACACACACACTACTGAAAATTAAGCCTCACACACACACTACTGAACACATCTGGCCTTGCACACACACTACTGAAATCCTCTCACATTCACTACTGAACACCTCACACACACACACTACTGAAAATTAAGCCTCACACACACACTACTGAAATCATCTCACGTTCACTACTGAACACCTCACACACACACTACTGAAAACATCTGGCCTTGCACACACACTACTGAAATCCTCTCACATTCACTACTGAACACCTCACACACACACTACTGAAAATTAAGCCTCACACACACACACACACTACTGAAATCATCTCACGTTCACTACTGAACACCTCACACACACAATACTGAAAATTAACCTCACACACACACTCCTGAAAAACATTTTACTGAAAGGTTCTCAGTAGGGAATGTGCATGTGTTTCACCTATATGTGTGTGAGGGGATTCTTGCTGTAACGGAAGTCCTTCTAATGTAACGGATGTCATTCTAATGTAACGGAAGTCAGTGGTCTCTTTGCTAGCCCCGTTAGCTTCATTAGCTCCAGGCTGCTACTCCGAAGTGGTTGTTGTGTTGATGCCTGGTGGAGTATTCTTCATTGAAATATCGCACTTATCGTATGGCTCTGCGGTTCAAACAGACCGTCCATGAATGCAGTTTATTCGGTAAGTGAAATTCAAGCACTTTATTTCTTACTTGTCTTTTTATTCAGCTAACAAGCGAGACGAAGCTACATCTGTGCTAACGATGCTATCCGTAGCATACAAGTTAAAACATAATGGAGAAGTGTAACACATTGAGAAGGATTATACTGTAAAACATAAGGCTTCTCGTGAGGTTGGTAAAATAAGGTCATGCTTGTACATTAGTTAGCTTGCTAGTTAGGTAACTGTATGCATTGTTATTGTTAATTTAAAATAGCTATGCTCGACGATGCAGACAGCTAGCGTCACATTAGTGTTGAAGAGCAGAGTACTGTATGAGATTAACCTCACTATAAGATCTGTGTATCTGAAAAATATGAATCTCACATTTCCAGTTGGTTCCAGAAATAACGTTAACGTAGATATTGCAATATGGTTTACATACTGTCGTATTCTGCACATTTCTTTAAATAAAGCCTTATTAGTTAGCACATCCTCCTATCAGGCACTACACTGTTTTACTCTAGATATCATTTGAGTATCTTCTTGATATTTTATATTCTATATTTATATAATTGACCTTCTACTTTCCCACTATTTTGTATGTACTCTTAATATTTAAATGTTTTCATAAAATATAACACATTCAAAAGTGCTTTACAAAAATGAAAGACATTAAGAAAAAGGCATTTTAAACAGTCATTAAAAAGCAACACAATCTTCCTGCATTGCAATTACTCTAAACGTGCAATAACGTGCTTTAACCAGTAGGTGGTTTGGGTTAAAAGGCTCTCAAGTTTACAGTGTTAACAAAATAAAATATACTGCTGTTTCCGGTTTAGTTTACGACGAATATTATTTTGTTATTGTTTTGATATTTGTAACACAAAAGCGATGGAAAAAACCCATAGCAACCAAAAAAAGATGGTCTTAACATGACCCAGTCGTCTAGTAGTTAATAAAAAACAATAATATCAAAACAAAATATGACTACTAACTTTATTGTGAAATTAAAACAGAACGGTAAAAGAATAGTATCTGGTGTATTCTGATGCCCGATCTCTGTAGATAAATAAAGAACTAAGACAGATGTGTAATATGTAATGCAGCCAAACCATTTATTACAATGCATTCATGTGATGACTTTCAAAGAGTAAAGCAAGCACTGCTGAATAAAGTATGATTTTTTCTTTTACGAAACGTTTTTTTTTCATATGGAATGCAGTTGGAGGTCAACCAATCAAAGAGCTTGAGGGCTGATCACGGGTTTTGTCAAGCTAAGCACATGGTGTAGTCCCAAACGATAGCTGAGGATTCTGGGTAGTGTAGTGTCTTCTGCCATCCAAAAACTCCGAAAAAATATTTGTTTCTCCGAATCGAAGGGGGAAAATACAAAAGCATTGTACACAATTCAAACCTATCAATGTTGTGTAATTAACAAGGACAATCTGGTGTTTTTTAGTCGATGAGTAGTGCAGATATCACTGTAAAATCAATCGACAGTAAGGAGAATAGGCTACTTACTTCCGGGTGTAAAATTATCCGTTATCCAATGGGAATGGACGCTCGTAATACAATACAGGGGACATGGTCATTATCTTTTAAATAACGTTAACTAAAGGGAACAATCTATTTGACACAGCTGAAGCTCTGGCCTTCCTTAAAAACTAACTAATTTAATAAAAATCACAGTTGCATTACACACAATGCACTGTTTTTTGAGAACACAAATTCGTAACTAATGTAATTTTTACATTCTGACGAAAAATAAAAATAATTATGAATACAAATAAAATAAAAGAAGCCTCCCGTGAGTTACTACAAGCTATAAAGTAGATTTAAAGTTTTTTATATAATAAAAGCTCACTGCGGGACGTTGTAGAAATGCGTGTGTGCACCACGACAAAGGAGCCTCATTCACTTTACATTGGGGTTGTTTGCGTGGTGCCGACACGCAAATGTAACAAAGTTCGTGAGTCCACCACGCAATGCGGTGTTAAGGAGTCGTGGTGGAGTCACGCATTCTGGTGAGATCAGGTTGTAAAAAACATGTCTATTTCAGCCTGTTACTAAAATGCTGATTCTGAGTCTGACACACTGTGAGGTACAGCTAACTATAAATAAAACAACAAACTGCGCCCATGTTCCTTAATCAAATATAACAACACACTCTCACTCCCTAAGCGTCCAATAGCGACGTTTGGTCAGTGTCCGTGGCGTCCAGTTGTGACGCTCCTCGGCTCCTTCAGCGTCATAAAGGGACGCAAATAGCTTTCAACTGATTGCAATGTATTCCCATCTGCGGCGGGATTTGACGCTCATGGAAGCACGGCATTCGTTTGTGTCGGCTGCCCTTAAAGGCAATGTGAGAGTCCATTCTCATTGGATAACGGATAATTGTACACCCGGATGTAAGTATTCCTCTTACTGTCGATTGATTTTACAGTGATATCTGCACTACTCATCGACTAAAAAACACCAGATTATCCTTAATTACACAACATTGATTGGTTTAAATTGTGTGCAATGCTTTTGTATTTTTCCCCTTCGATTCGGAGAAACACATATTTGTTCTGAGTAAAGGATGGCAGAAGACACTACACTACCCAGAATCCCCAGCTATCGTTTGGATTACACCATTACTACATACTAAAAAAAAAGGCTTCCTTATGTTCAAATTGTTATCAGTGTGTTTATATGTATTCTTACATTACATTACATGTCACTTGTTAGACGCTTGTATCCAAAGCGACTTACATACTCAATACTGTGGACAACCCCCACAGGAGCACTTTGGGGTGATGTGTCTCAGGGACACAACGACATGCTGACTGCAGTGGGACTCGAACTTGCTACCCTCTGATTCAAAGTCCAACCAATTCTCCAATGAGCCACAGCCTTGTATAGATGTTGCAACTACACAGAGCTTTATGATACGTAACTATGGTCATGCTAATAAAGCTATTGAATTGAATTGGACAATTCTCTCTAACCTCGATCCTCCCCATCTTTGTTCCCTCTCATAAACACACTCTGCTATAATTATATCTCTATTATCATCACAATTGAAGGCTCTATTATCCCTTTTATGGCTCTGCCTCTTAATTTCTCTCTCTCTCTCTCTCTCTCTCTCAGGCTATTATCAGACTTTGGCAGTAATTAATGGATGTGATTCCACCACACTCAGCCCCCCTGGCACTTTAATTGCATTTCTTTTTTATTTCTGTACTTCAAGGAGACTGCTAGGGACAGGGAGTGTGTGTGTGTGTGTGTGTGTGTGTGTGTGTGTGTGTGTGTGTGTGTGTGTGTGTGTGTGTGTGTGTGTGTGTGTGTGTGTGTGTGTGTGTGTGTGTGTGTGTGTGTGTGTGAGTATAGTAAAACTGAGATGTGTGTATGAGTCATGGCTGCGTCAGTGTTTTTACTGTAAGCCATTCTCTGTCCATCTCAATGAATGATTGCTAAGCCCCTCCCTCCCCCAAAATGGTCCTATCACAGCTTACCAACGTACGACAGCCCACCCACTTTGTAGCGAAAAGGTAGAATTGGCGGCATGTTGAATGTGAACATGGAGCTCTGATACGACACTGCTTTAAAACAGACCCAGGGTGGTGTCTTCCTCCTGTCGCCTCTCCTCAACCGGAGCTAACGTTCTGCTTTCGTTAGCGGCAGTCGTTAGCATGAGTGGCTAATTAGCGTGCGACCTGCAGGGACTGAGTGGTGCTCTACAGCTGAGGAGCTCATCATCAGCGTTAGCTCCGAGGGGGTTGTTGAGGAACACGGAGAGTCTTCATTACCTCCTGATCAGAGAGGGTCTGCAGGTGGAGACTTACGTTAATTATTAAAAACACAGTTTCAGCAAGAAGTAAATATGCTGGATGCTCGTTGTACAGCTGTTTTCTTTTCAAAGATTCAAAGGTTCTATGCTCAGCAGCTACAGTGTAGAAATGGCAATGAAATTATTCTGACCTGAGCTCCTCCAACAATGCAACATATATAATAAAATACAAAAACACAAATAAAAAATAGTACAAGAATCTATAGAATATGATATATACAAGAACAGAATGTCAAATTAAATAATGTACATTAATTGTATTATTACGGTGATAACTATTTAGATAAACAAGTCAATAGTAAGATGACAAACAGATGAATGTGTATGGATGTTCTTGATGGAACAGTCTTATGGCCTGTGGGATGAAACTGTCTCTGAGTCTGGTGGTTTTAGTCCTGAAACTGTCCCTGAGTCTGGTGGTTTTAGTCCTAAAACTGTCTCTGAGTCTGGTGGTTTTAGTCCTGAAACTGTCTCTGAGTGTGGTGGATTTAGTCCTGATACTGTCTCTGAGTCTGGTGGTTTTAGTCCTGAAACTGTCCCTGAGTCTGGTGGTTTTAGTCCTGAAACTGTCCCTGAGTATGGTGGGTTTAGTCCTGAAACTGTCTCTGAGTCTGGTGGTTTTAGTCCTGAAACTGTCTCTGAGTCTGGTGGTTTTAGTCCTGAAACTGTCTCTGAGTCTGGTGGTTTTAGTCCTGAAACTGTCTCTGATTGTGGTGGTTTTAGTCCTGATACTGTCTCTGAGTCTGGTGTTTTAGTCCTTATGCTGTCCCTGAGTCTGGTGGTTTTAGTCCTGATGCTGTCCCTGAGTCTGGTGGTTTTAGTCCTGAAACTGTCCCTGAGTCTGGTGGTTTTAGTACTGAAACTGTCCCTGAGTCTGGTCGTTTTAGTCCTGATGCTGTCTCTGAGTCTGGTGGTTTTAGTCCTGAAACTGTCCCTGAGTCTGGTGGTTTTAGTCCTGAAACTGTCTCTGAGTCTGGTGGTTTTAGTCCTGAAACTGTCCCAGAGTCTGGTGGTTTTAGTCCTGAAACTGTCCCTGAGTCTGGTGGTTTTAGTCCTGAAACTGTCCCTGAGTCTGGTGGTTTTAGTCCTGAAACTGTCTCTGAGTCTGGTGGTTTTAGTCCTGATGCTATCTCTGAGTCTGGTGGGTTTAGTCCTGAAACTGTCTCTGAGTCTGGTGGCTTTATTCCTGAAACTGTCCCTGAGTCTGGTGGTTTTAGGCCTGAAACTGTCCCTGAGTCTGGTGGTTTTAGTCCTGAAACTGTCCATGAGTCTGGTGGTTTTAGTCCTGATACTGTCTCTGAGTCTGGTGGTTTTAGTCCTGAAACTGTCCCTGAGTCTGGTGGTTTTAGTCCTGAAACTGTCCCTGAGTCTGGTGGTTTAGTCCTGATGCTGTCTCTGAGTCCGGTGGTTTTAGTCCTGAAACTGTCCCTGAGTCTGGTGGTTTTAGTCCTACAACTGTCTCTGAGTCTGGTGGTTTTAGTCCTGAAACTGTTTCTGAGTCTGGTGGTTTTAGTCCTGATACTGTCTCTGAGTCTGGTGGTTTTAGTCCTGATGCTGTCTCTGAGTCCGGTGGTTTTAGTCCTGAAACTGTCCCTGAGTCTGGTGGTTTTAGTCCTGAAACTATCTCTGAGCCTGGTGGTTTTAGTCCTGAAACTGTCTCTGAGTCTGGTGATTGTAGTCCTGATGCTGTCCCTGAGTCTGGTGGTTTTAGTCCTGAAACTGTCCCTGAGTCTGGTGGTTTCAGTCCTGAAACTGTCCCTGAGTCTGGTGGTTTTAGTCCTGATGCTGTATCTGAGTCCGGTGGTTTTAGTCCTGAAACTGTCCCTGAGTCTGGTGGTTTTAGTCCTGAAACTGTCTCTGAGTCTGGTGGTTTTAGTCCTGAAACTGTCTCTGAGTGTGGTGGTTTTAGTCCTGATACTGTCTCTGAGTCTGGTGGTTTTAGTCCTGATGCTGTCCCTGAGTCTGGTGGTTTAGTCCTGAAACTGTCCCTGAGTCTGGTGGTTTTAGTCCTGATGCTGTCCCTGAGTCTGGTGGTTTTAGTCCTGATGCTGTATCTGAGTCTGGTGGTTTTAGTCCTGATGCTGTCCCTGAGTCTGGTGGTTTTAGTCCTGAAACTGTCCCTGAGTCTGGTGGTTTTAGTCCTGAAACTGTCCCTGAGTCTGGTGGTTTTAGTACTGAAACTGTCCCTGAGTCTGGTGGTTTTAGTCCTGAAACTGTCCCTGAGTCTGGTGGTTTTAGTCCTGATGCTGTCCCTGAGTCTGGTGGTTTTAGTCCTGAAACTGTCTCTGAGTCTGGTGGTTTTAGTCCTGAAACTGTCCCTGAGTCTGGTGGTTTAGTCCTGATGCTGTCTCTGAGTCTGGTGGTTTTAGTCCTGAAACTGTCCCTGAGTCTGGTGGTTTTAGTCCTGAAACTGTCTCTGAGTCTGGTGATTTTAGTCCTAAAACTGTCCCAGAGTCTGGTGGTTTTAGTCCTGAAACTGTCCCTGAGTCTGGTCGTTTTAGTCCTTAAACTGTCCCTGAGTCTGGTGGTTTTAGTCCTGAAACTGTCCCTGAGTCTGGTGGCTTTAGTCCTGATGCTGTCTCTGAGTACGGTGGTTTTAGTCCTAAAACTGTCCCAGAGTCTGGTGGTTTTAGTCCTACAACTGTCTCTGAGTCTGGTGGTTTTAGTCCTGAAACTTTCCTGAGTTTGTTGGTTTTAGTCCTGAAACTGTTTCTGAGTCTGGTGGTTTTAGTCCTGAAACTGTCTCTGAGTCTGGTGGTTTTAGTCCTGAAACTGTCTCTGAGTCTGGTGGTTTTAGTCCTGAAACTGTCTCTGAGTCTGGTGGTTTTAGTCCTGAAACTGTCCCTGAGTCTGGTGGTTTTAGTCCTGAAACTGTCCCTGAGTCTGGTGGTTTTAGTCCTGAAACTGTCTCTGAGTCTGGTGGTTTTAGTCCTGAAACTGTCCCTGAGTCTTGTGGGTTTAGTCCTGAAACTGTCCCAGACTCTGGTGGTTTTAGTACTGAAACTGTCTCTGAGTCTGGTGGTTTTAGTCCTGAAACTGTCCCAGACTCTGGTGGTTTTAGTACTGAAACTGTCTCTGAGTCTGGTGGTTTTAGTCCTTATGCTGTCCCTGAGTCTGGTGGTTTTAGTCCTGAAACTGTCTCTGAGTCTGGTGGTTTTAGTCCTGAAACTGTCTCTGAGTGTGGTGGTTTTAGTCCTGATACTGTCTCTGAGTCTGGTGGTTTTAGTCCTGAAACTGTCTCTGAGTCTGGTGGTTTTAGTCCTGAAACTGTATCTGAGTCCGGTGGTTTTAGTCCTGAAACTGTCCCTGAGTCTGGTGGTTTTAGTCCTGAAACTGTCTCTGAGTCTGTTGGTTTTAGTCCTGAAACTGTCTCTGAGTGTGGTGGTTTTAGTCCTGATACTGTCTCTGAGTCTGGTGGTTTTAGACCTGAAACTGTCCCTGAGTCTGGTGGTTTTAGTCCTGAAACTGTCCCTGAGTCTGGTGGTTTTAGTCCTGAAACTGTCTCTGAGTCTGGTGGTTTTAGTCCTGAAACTGTATCTGAGTCTGGTGGTTTTAGTCCTGAAACTGTCCCTGAGTCTGGTGGTTTTAGTCCTGAAACTGTCTCTGAGTCTGGTGGTTTTAGTCCTGAAACTGTCTCTGAGTGTGGTGGTTTTAGTCCTGATACTGTCTCTGAGTCTGGTGGTTTTAGACCTGAAACTGTCCCTGAGTCTGGTGGTTTTAGTCCTGAAACTGTCCCTGAGTCTGGTGGTTTTAGTCCTGATGCTGTCTCTGAGTCCGGTGGTTTTAGTCCTGAAACTGTCTCTGAGTCTGGTGATTTTAGTCCTAAAACTGTCCCAGAGTCTGGTGGTTTTAGTCCTGAAACTGTCCCTGAGTCTGGTCGTTTTAGTCCTTAAACTGTCCCTGAGTCTGGTGGTTTTAGTCCTGAAACTGTTTCTGAGTCTGGTGGTTTTAGTCCTGAAACTGTCTCTGAGTCTGGTGGTTTTAGTCCTGAAACTGTCTCTGAGTCTGGTGGTTTTAGTCCTGAAACTGTCTCTGAGTCTGGTGGTTTTAGTCCTGAAACTGTCCCTGAGTCTGGTGGTTTTAGTCCTGAAACTGTCCCTGAGTCTGGTGGTTTTAGTCCTGAAACTGTCTCTGAGTCTGGTGGTTTTAGTCCTGAAACTGTCCCTGAGTCTTGTGGGTTTAGTCCTGAAACTGTCCCTGAGTCTGGTGGTTTTAGTCCTGAAACTGTCCCTGAGTCTGGTGGTTTTAGTACTGAAACTGTCTCTGAGTCTGGTGGTTTTAGTACTGAAACTGTCTCTGAGTCTGGTGGTTTTAGTCCTTATGCTGTCCCTGAGTCTGGTGGTTTTAGTCCTGATGCTGTCCCTGAGTCTGGTGGTGTTAGTCCTTATGCTGTCCCTGAGTCCTGTGGTTTTAGTCCTAAATCTGTCCCTGAGTCTGGAGGTTTTAGTCCTGAAACTGTCTCTGAGTCTGGTGGTTTTAGTCCTTATGCTGTCCCTGAGTCTGGTGGTTTTAGTACTGAAACTGTCTCTGAGTCTGGTGGTTTTAGTCCTTATGCTGTCCCTGAATCTGGTGGTTTTAGTCCTGATGCTGTCCCTGAGTCTGGTGGTTTTAGTCCTGAAACTGTCCCTGAGTCTGGTGGTTTCAGTTCTGAAACTGTCCCTGAGTCTGGTGGTTTTAGTCCTGATGCTGTCTCTGAGTCCGGTGGTTTTAGTCCTCTAACTGTCTCCGAGTCTGGTGGTTTTAGTCCTGAAACTGTCCCAGAGTCTGGTGGTTTTAGTACTGAAACTGTCTCTGAGTCTGGTGGTTTTAGTCCTTATGCTGTCCCTGAGTCCGGTGGTTTTAGTCCTGAAACTGTCCCTGAGTCTGGAGGTTTTAGTCCTGATGCTGTCTCTGAGTCCTGTGGTTTTAGTCCTGAAACTGTCCCTGAGTCTGGTGGTTTTAGTACTGAAACTGTCTCTGAGTCTGGTGGTTTTAGTCCTTATGCTGTCCCTGAGTCTGGTGGTTTTAGTCCAGAAACTGTCTCTGAGTCTGGTGGTTTTAGTCCTGAAACTGTCTCTGAGTCTGGTGGTTTTAGTCCTGAAACTGTCTCTGAGTCTGGTGGTTTTAGTCCTGAAACTGTCTCTGATTGTGGTGGTTTTAGTCCTGAAACTGTCCCTGAGTCTGTTGGTTTTAGTCCTGAAACTGTCCCTGAGTCTGGTGGTTTTAGTACTGAAACTGTCCCTGAGTCTGGTCGTTTTAGTCCTGATGCTGTCTCTGAGTCCGGTGGTTTTAGTCCTGAAACTGTCCCTGAGTCTGGTGGTTTTAGTCCTGAAACTGTCCCTGAGTATGGTGGGTTTAGTCCTGAAACTGTCTCTGAGTCTGGTGGTTTTAGTCCTGAAACTGTCTCTGAGTCTGGTGGTTTTAGTCCTGAAACTGTCTCTGATTGTGGTGGTTTTAGTCCTGATACTGTCTCTGAGTCTGGTGTTTTAGTCCTTATGCTGTCCCTGAGTCTGGTGGTTTTAGTCCTGAAACTGTCCCTGAGTATGGTGGGTTTAGTCCTGAAACTGTCTCTGAGTCTGGTGGTTTTAGTCCTGAAAATGTCTCTGAGTCTGGTGGTTTTAGTCCTGAAACTGTCTCTGATTGTGGTGGTTTTAGTCCTGATACTGTCTCTGAGTCTGGTGTTTTAGTCCTTATGCTGTCCCAGAGTCTGGTGGTTTTAGTCCTGAAACTGTCCCTGAGTCTGGTGGTTTCAGTCCTGAAACTGTCCCTGAGTCTGGTGGTTTTAGTCCTGATGCTGTATCTGAGTCCGGTGGTTTTAGTCCTGAAACTGTCCCTGAGTCTGGTGGTTTTAGTCCTGAAACTGTCTCTGAGTCTGGTGGTTTTAGTCCTGAAACTGTCTCTGAGTGTGGTGGTTTTAGTCCTGATACTGTCTCTGAGTCTGGTGGTTTTAGTCCTGATGCTGTCCCTGAGTCTGGTGGTTTTAGTCCTGAAACTGTCCCTGAGTCTGGTGGTTTTAGTCCTGATGCTGTCCCTGAGTCTGGTGGTTTTAGTCCTGAAACTGTCCCTGAGTCTGGTGGTTTTAGTCCTGATGCTGTCTCTGAGTCCGGTGGTTTTAGTCCTGAAACTGTCCCTGAGTCTGGTGGTTTTAGTCCTGATACTGTCTCTGAGTCTGGTGGTTTTAGTCCTGATGCTGTCTCTGAATCCGGTGGTTTTAGTCCTGAAACTGTCCCTGAGTCTGGTGGTTATAGTCCTGAAACTGTCTCTGAGCCTGGTGGTTTTAGTCCTGAAACTGTCCCAGAGTCTGGTGGTTTTAGTACTGAAACTGTCTCTGAGTCTGGTGGTTTTAGTCCTTATGCTGTCCCTGAGTCTGGTGGTTTTAGTCCTGATGCTGTCCCTGAGTCTGGTGGTTTTAGTCCTGATGCTGTCCCTGAGTCTGGTGGTTTAAGTCCTGAAACTGTCCCTGAGTCTGGTGGTTTCAGTCATGAAACTGTCCCTGAGTCTGGTGGTTTTAGTCCTGATGCTGTATCTGAGTCCGGTGGTTTTAGTCCTGAAACTGTCCCTGAGTCTGGTGGTTTTAGTCCTGAAACTGTCTCTGAGTCTGGTGGTTTTAGTCCTGAAACTGTCCCTGAGTCTGGTGGTTTTAGTCCTGAAACTGTCTCTGAGTCTGGTGATTTTAGTCCTAAAACTGTCCCAGAGTCTGGTGGTTTTAGTCCTGAAACTGTCCCTGAGTCTGGTCGTTTTAGTCCTTAAACTGTCCCTGAGTCTGGTGGTTTTAGTCCTGAAACTGTCCCTGAGTCTGGTGGCTTTAGTCCTGATGCTGTCTCTGAGTACGGTGGTTTTAGTCCTAAAACTGTCCCAGAGTCTGGTGGTTTTAGTCCTACAACTGTCTCTGAGTCTGGTGGTTTTAGTCCTGAAACTTTTTCTGAGTCTGGTGGTTTTAGTCCTGAAACTGTCTCTGATTGTGGTGGTTTTAGTCCTGATACTGTCTCTGAGTCTGGTGTTTTAGTCCTTATGCTGTCCCTGAGTCTGGTGGTTTTAGTCCTGAAACTGTCCCTGAGTATGGTGGGTTTAGTCCTGAAACTGTCTCTGAGTCTGGTGGTTTTAGTCCTGAAAATGTCTCTGAGTCTGGTGGTTTTAGTCCTGAAACTGTCTCTGATTGTGGTGGTTTTAGTCCTGATACTGTCTCTGAGTCTGGTGTTTTAGTCCTTATGCTGTCCCAGAGTCTGGTGGTTTTAGTCATGAAACTGTCCCTGAGTCTGGTGGTTTCAGTCCTGAAACTGTCCCTGAGTCTGGTGGTTTTAGTCCTGATGCTGTATCTGAGTCCGGTGGTTTTAGTCCTGAAACTGTCCCTGAGTCTGGTGGTTTTAGTCCTGAAACTGTCTCTGAGTCTGGTGGTTTTAGTCCTGAAACTGTCTCTGAGTGTGGTGGTTTTAGTCCTGATACTGTCTCTGAGTCTGGTGGTTTTAGTCCTGATGCTGTCCCTGAGTCTGGTGGTTTTAGTCCTGAAACTGTCCCTGAGTCTGGTGGTTTTAGTCCTGATGCTGTCCCTGAGTCTGGTGGTTTTAGTCCTGAAACTGTCCCTGAGTCTGGTGGTTTTAGTCCTGATGCTGTCTCTGAGTCTGGTGGTTTTAGTCCTGAAACTGTCCCTGAGTCTGGTGGTTTTAGTCCTGATACTGTCTCTGAGTCTGGTGGTTTTAGTCCTGATGCTGTCTCTGAATCCGGTGGTTTTAGTCCTGAAACTGTCCCTGAGTCTGGTGGTTATAGTCCTGAAACTGTCTCTGAGCCTGGTGGTTTTAGTCCTGAAACTGTCCCAGAGTCTGGTGGTTTTAGTACTGAAACTGTCTCTGAGTCTGGTGGTTTTAGTCCTTATGCTGTCCCTGAGTCTGGTGGTTTTAGTCCTGATGCTGTCCCTGAGTCTGGTGGTTTTAGTCCTGATGCTGTCCCTGAGTCTGGTGGTTTAAGTCCTGAAACTGTCCCTGAGTCTGGTGGTTTCAGTCATGAAACTGTCCCTGAGTCTGGTGGTTTTAGTCCTGATGCTGTATCTGAGTCCGGTGGTTTTAGTCCTGAAACTGTCCCTGAGTCTGGTGGTTTTAGTCCTGAAACTGTCTCTGAGTCTGGTGGTTTTAGTCCTGAAACTGTCTCTGAGTGTGGTGGTTTTAGTCCTGATACTGTCTCTGAGTCTGGTGGTTTTAGACCTGAAACTGTCCCTGAGTCTGGTGGTTTTAGTCCTGAAACTGTCCCTGAGTCTGGTGGTTTTAGTCCTGAAACTGTCTCTGAGTCTGGTGATTTTAGTCCTAAAACTGTCCCAGAGTCTGGTGGTTTTAGTCCTGAAACTGTCCCTGAGTCTGGTCGTTTTAGTCCTTAAACTGTCCCTGAGTCTGGTGGTTTTAGTCCTGAAACTGTCCCTGAGTCTGGTGGCTTTAGTCCTGATGCTGTCTCTGAGTACGGTGGTTTTAGTCCTAAAACTGTCCCAGAGTCTGGTGGTTTTAGTCCTACAACTGTCTCTGAGTCTGGTGGTTTTAGTCCTGAAACTTTTTCTGAGTCTGGTGGTTTTAGTCCTGAAACTGTTTCTGAGTCTGGTGGTTTTAGTCCTGAAACTGTCTCTGAGTCTGGTGGTTTTAGTCCTGAAACTGTCTCTGAGTCTGGTGGTTTTAGTCCTGAAACTGTCTCTGAGTCTGGTGGTTTTAGTCCTGAAACTGTCCCTGAGTCTGGTGGTTTTAGTCCTGAAACTGTCCCTGAGTCTGGTGGTTTTAGTCCTGAAACTGTCTCTGAGTCTGGTGGTTTTAGTCCTGAAACTGTCCCTGAGTCTTGTGGGTTTAGTCCTGAAACTGTCCCAGACTCTGGTGGTTTTAGTACTGAAACTGTCTCTGAGTCTGGTGGTTTTAGTACTGAAACTGTCTCTGAGTCTGGTGGTTTTAGTCCTTATGCTGTCCCTGAGTCTGGTGGTTTTAGTCCTGATGCTGTCCCTGAGTCTGGTGGTGTTAGTCCTTATGCTGTCCCTGAGTCCTGTGGTTTTAGTCCTGAAACTGTCCCTGAGTCTGGAGGTTTTAGTCCTGATGCTGTCTCTGAGTCCTGTGGTTTTAGTCCTGAAACTGTCTCTGAGTCTGGTGGTTTTAGTCCTTATGCTGTCCCTGAGTCTGGTGGTTTTAGTACTGAAACTGTCTCTGAGTCTGGTGGTTTTAGTCCTTATGCTGTCCCTGAATCTGGTGGTTTTAGTCCTGATGCTGTCCCTGAGTCTGGTGGTTTTAGTCCTGAAACTGTCCCTGAGTCTGGTGGTTTCAGTTCTGAAACTGTCCCTGAGTCTGGTGGTTTTAGTCCTGATGCTGTCTCTGAGTCCGGTGGTTTTAGTCCTGAAACTGTTTCTGAGTCTGGTGGTTTTAGTCCTGATACTGTCTCTGAGTCTGGTGGTTTTAGTCCTGAAACTGTCTCTGAGTCTGGTGGTTTTAGTCCTGAAACTGTCTCCGAGTCTGGTGGTTTTAGTCCTGAAACTGTCCCAGAGTCTGGTGGTTTTAGTACTGAAACTGTCTCTGAGTCTGGTGGTTTTAGTCCTTATGCTGTCCCTGAGTCCGGTGGTTTTAGTCCTGAAACTGTCCCTGAGTCTGGAGGTTTTAGTCCTGATGCTGTCTCTGAGTCCTGTGGTTTTAGTCCTGAAACTGTCCCTGAGTCTGGTGGTTTTAGTACTGAAACTGTCCCTGAGTCTGGTGGTTTTAGTCCAGAAACTGTCTCTGAGTCTGGTGGTTTTAGTCCTGAAACTGTCTCTGAGTCTGGTGGTTTTAGTCCTGAAACTGTCTCTGAGTCTGGTGGTTTTAGTCCTGAAACTGTCTCTGATTGTGGTGGTTTTAGTCCTGAAACTGTCCCTGAGTCTGTTGGTTTTAGTCCTGAAACTGTCCCTGAGTCTGGTGGTTTTAGTACTGAAACTGTCCCTGAGTCTGGTCGTTTTAGTCCTGATGCTGTCTCTGAGTCCGGTGGTTTTAGTCCTGAAACTGTCCCTGAGTCTGGTGGTTTTAGTCCTGAAACTGTCCCTGAGTCTTGTGGTGTTAGTCCTGAAACTGTCCCTGAGTCTGGAGGTTTTAGTCCTGATACTGCCGTACCATGTGAGTGCTTCTGTCTTTGTAACAAAGCAGAAAGAAAACAGCAGGCTCTGAACCATCGCGTTGAGTCCCACCTTTAATTTCCCATATTGACGTCTGTCTGCTGCTGTGAGTCCAGTATTCTGTGTGTTTGCTAGCAGGATTAACCGTGTTGTGTCCTCTAGTTTCACACATCCATGCAGCGCTCTGATCCTCTGATCCTCAGATGTGGAAGACGATAAACACACTGGTTTTGTCACGTTTGCTCTCAGTGTGCACAGCGAGGGGGGTCTTTGAATAGCTGTATTTGCCTCTATGTTCCTGCAGATAATGGATCTCTGTATGCATGCGTGCCTAAGTGTGTGTGCTCGCCTATAAAGTGTTTGCACACCTGCATCTGTGCTGATCACACTTATTTATGGATCAGTTTTTACTTAATTGCTCTCTTCATACACACAGATAAAGCATCCGTCAATGTGTGCCGTGTGAATGTAAACATCTGATATAAGCTGGAAATAAATTAACATGGTTGCATAAACAGAGCGAGACGGGGAACGCAGTCCCACAAGACAAGAAATACATCCACATAGATTCTCTTTATTGCTGTTTCCTTTACTGCAAATCACCCCGAGTGAAGAGGAGAGAGAGGGAGGGTCTCTGTACTTTAGGTGGACGATGATGAGAGAGAGGCACACTGACATTTCACTCAGTGGATAATCACTCCGCTGCGGATGAAGAAATCTCCAGAGACGTGCCTGTAAGACATTTAAAACTGAATCAAAACATACAAAATATTTGTGAGAAATCACTATAGATGTACCTCTCTGTGCTGTATTTTAAAGAGTCCCCTCTGATGTTCAGGTGTATATCACAATATTGTCTCTACTTTAAAGAGTCCTCTCCTGCTGATGTTCAGGTGTATATCAGTACTTAGTGTCTCTACTTTAAAGAGTCCTCTCCTGCTGATGTTCAGGTGTATATCAGTATGTAGTGTCTCTGACTTTAAATGCCAGCAGCTTTCACTGACATTCTCACCCGGCAGCTTTGAACTGAGCGTGTTCGAGCTTGGTCGCTCTCATACAGTGCTGTGTGCTGTGGTCTATAGACCTCCCAAATACAATAAGGGATTTTTAAACGATTTCTCTGACTTCTTGGCTGAAATTATGCCAAAATATGATCGTGTACTTATTGTTGGGGATTTTAATATTCATGTGTGTTGCCCCGACAAAGCTATGGCAAAGGACTTTTTAGACCTTGTTGATTCCTTTAATCTTGTGCAGTCTGTGTCTGGCCCAACGCAGGAACGCGGACACACACTTGATCTTGTTTTATCTTATGGTTTGCCTGTTCTTAACCTGGAGATTTGTGACGCCTTTTTCTCTGATCATATTGTGACAGTTTACTTATGTAGGTTATTTGGGGTGCCAGTCAGGTCTCTCTCCTGACGTTTCAGATTTGGCTAGTCAGTCAGTTTTTGTAAATCTGCACAAAGGTGTATACATCTCACTGTAAACACCCAACATTGAATGACATTAAAATATAAGAAAAGACACAACTCAAAATCATAATCACAAATAGTAAGTGTATTTTTGTATATCCCCCCCTCAAACAATTCGTTTTCCCACAGTTCAATATTAAATCCAAAACGTTCCACTCCGGGTGTCCTTCAAAATAAAATAAAACAGTCAATTACCACAGGAGAATGTCAGTCGGTTTTAGCAATCCAGTCCTGGTTTTTAAGGTGTTGTGAGATGAGCGGCTCCTTTCAGCTTTGTAGTACACAATAATCCAACAGCGTGAAGCAAGGGTATGATGCCGGATGACGGTGGACGGTGGATCAGACAAACGGTACGGACTTTAAACGACCTAACTGCTGGTTGCTAACAGATGAGCGTGTTGCTCCGCCGATCGCTCTTGCTGCACACACCTGCTCCGCCGATCGCTCTTGCTGCACACACCTGCTCCGCCGATCCCTCTTGCTGCACACACCTGCTCCGCCTAACTAAATAGGGGAAAAGGGAAATGGAAGCGCCAACCAACAGCGAATCACTGGCTGGGTGGGCGTTACCGTGAGTGACTACCGGTCACATAAACACCGGTTGTTACACTCCTTCCCCCATGAGAGAAGCCTGACATAGGAAGGCTTTTTCATTTTCCTTATCCCTCCTTATTTTATTTCCGATAGTGTTGTTCCAACTTTAAGCTGGAAAACCCACAAAATCCTCTTCATCGCTTTCCTCTTCAAAAATCTTGAGGATACGCTGATGTTGCTTTCTGTCCATCTCTTCAGCAGTGGGAAAGCATGGTTTGATTTGAGCCACATTAACAACACGAATGTTCTCTCCAGTCTCTTCTAGGACCACCTCAAAGTTTAGAGGTCCGACTTGCCTGATGACACGATAGGGACCTTTCCACCTCGGTGCCAATTTGGCCATATAGGATTTATCAGCCCTTGAGTAAGGATGTGCTTTTATCCACACACGATCCTTCTCTGAGAAATCCACATCCCTTCTTCCTTTGTCATAGTTTATTTTTTGTCTCTGCCTTGCTTTTTCCATGTTGTCGTTTACCATTTTCTGAAACTCGGCTATCTGTTTAGCTGTAGTGTATGCAGAGGTGTCAGGATCACAGAGATGGGGCTTTAGCTCGACATCCAATGGGCCTTTCAAAGGACGACAAAGGTTTAGCTCTGCAGGGGTGACTCCTGTGGACTCATGTACCGCTGAATTCAGTGCAAAGCGGAATTCTGATAAGTATTTGTCCCAAGCTTTGTGTTTTTCTTCCACATAGGAAGCTATCATAGCTTTCACATTCCGGTTAACTCTCTCAGTCAGATTGGTTTGAGGGTGGTACGGTGAGGTCCGTTTCTGCTGAAGGTTCCACCGCTTGCATGTTTCTCCAAAAACAGCTGAAACAAACTGGGGACCTTGGTCCGAGAGGATGAAGGTCGGTACACCCCAGCGAGTCAGAATCTCCTTTGTTAATATCTGGGATACTGCCTCTGCTGTTGCTTTACGAAGTGGAAACATCTCAACCCATCTGGTGTAGTAGTCCACAAATACAATGAGATAGAGGTTACCACTAGAGCTTCTTGGGAAGGGTCCCATGAGATCAACTCCTAACATCTCCCAAGGTCCATGTACCACAGTCTGCTGAAGTTTCCCTGGAGGTTTTCGGGTCTGAGGTTTGTAGAGCTGGCAAACCTGACAACAACGTACATACTCTCTCACATCAATGCTCATTTTAGGCCAATACACAAGGGCTTGTAGTCTTTTATACGTTTTATATCTTCCGAAATGGCCGGACACAGGATCATTATGATAATGGTGGAGTAGTTGTTGGCGTAGTGAAGATGGAATATACACCTGGTATAACGTTTTGTGAGGTAAGTGCACCACTCTGTATACCTTGTCCTCCAAAACAGTAAACTTGGTAGTTGCGTTTTCAACGACTTCTCCTTTTTCCATGATTGCATCGTACAGAGTCTGGATGACAGAATCCTCCTGCTGGGCTTTCCAGATGTCCTCATCAGTAATTTTGAGGTTTCTATAGGTGTCCCTCTTGGAGAGCAGCACAGCAGCACAGGTGGCAGGTTGTGTCTGGGCATCATCCACAGGAGCTCTTGACAGCGCATCTGGAACTGTGTTGTATTTTCCTTTACGGTACTCCACAGTGAAGGAAAATTCCTGGAGACGGAGAGCCCAACGAATAAGTCGAGTGCTAGTTTTTTGCGTTTTGAAAACCCAGACAAGTGAGGAATGATCGGTCACTACTGTAAAGTGTCTGCCTTCCAAGTAGTACCTCCACTTCTCTAGGGCCCATACGACAGCGAGGCATTCTTGCTCTGTGGTCGAGTAGTTCCGCTCTGCCTGGTTTAAAGTTCGGCTGGCAAAAGCCAGGACCTGCTCTGTACCGAGACCAGTCTGTTGAGCCAAGACTGCCCCTAAACCGACATCACTGGCGTCAGTATAGACGATAAAGGGGAGTTTAAAGTCAGGATGACCCAGGATTGGCGGTGAAACCAGATGTTTTTTTAGAACCTCAAAAGCAGTCTGACATTGAGAAGTCCAGAGGAACTTGGCTCCTTTCCGTTTAAGGGCGTTGAGTGGTTCGGTTAACTGTGAGAATCCAGGCACAAAGCGATGATACCATCCAGCCATCCCAAGAACCCTTTGGAGTTCCTTGATGTTCTGGGGAACAGGGAAATGCTGTACTGCCTTTGTCTTTTCAGGGTCAACTTCAATACCAACGGAGGAAACAACATGGCCCAGAAATTTCAGAGAGGTTCGAAAAAACTGACTCTTTTTCATGTTGACTGTAAGATTAGCCTCACGTAGTTTGTCTACCTTTTTCGAAGGTGTCAGAATAGATGATGATGTCATCTAAATATACAAAGCATGTGTTTCCCTGTAGGTCCCGAAGTACTATCTCCATCAGCCGTTGGAAAGTAGCTGGGGCGTTCTTAAGTCCAAATGGCATTACTTTGAACTGATACAGGCCAAAAGGGCATATGAAGGCAGTTTTTTCTCGGCTATCCTTATCCATTTGAACTTGCCAGTAGCCACTGTTGAGGTCCAAGGAAGTGAATACTACAGATCCAGCCAATGACTCTAGTATTTCCTGGATGTTTGGTAAGGGATAGGCGTCAGTGTGGGTAGCTGTATTCATCTTTCTGTAGTCCACACAAAACCTTGGTTTGCTATCCTGTTTTTTAGGCACCAGGACAACGGGAGCAGCATATGGAGAGGAAGATGGCTCAATAATGTCTTTTTCTAACATTTCTTCCACATGGTCTTTTATGACCTGAAGTTTGGATGGGGACACACGATAGGCCTTCTGTTTGATGGGCATATTGTGGGTGAGGAACATTTTGTGCGTCAGAATATTTGTGTTTCCAAGTTTTTCTGTACAAACATCAGAGTTTGCTTGTAGTCGACGTAACAGTTGTTTTTTTTCCGAAATCGTCTAGGTGAGAAGTGAGGGTTGCAGCCTGTAGGAGGTCAGGGCATGGTTCCAAGCTTCCAGGAGGCACAGCAGAGAAGAAGGCGAGTTGTGGTGAAAAGCCTGTACTCTGACTTTCTTTTAAGAACTGATACTGGCGCTTCTTATTGCACTTAAACCAGTAATTGTTCTCTGATACATCAAACTGCAAGCCGGAAAAGAAAATGAAGTCAAGCCCGACCACTGCAGGGAAAGCAAGACTGGAAGCAGGCAGGACGACACAAGGTAATGTAACTCTTTGTGTCTTTAATGTGAGGTCCATATCGCTCCATCCTAAAGGCTGTCTCGCTTCGCCATCTGCCAAGTACAAGGGTCCCCTTGTCCAGGGTTTGAGCGCATCTTGCTGTCCTTTAATTCCTTTCCATATTTTTTCGTTTACCAGGGTGTAAGATGAACCGGTGTCAAGAATTGCAGTTCCCATCCATGGACCAATGTGCAATGGAACCATCAACTGACAGGGAAGAGTGCCCCCTGGTGGTATTGAAGAAGAGTTTGCAGGAGTAGTTGGTCCTAGGAACCCAAGTGTAGCACGGCCATCATGGGGAGTTTTTGGTTGTTGATATGGGGTTTTCTGAGAAGTAGCCCTGTTAGAGATCCAGTGCGGGCAGGAATCTGGGGCATGACTTCCCTTACATACCCTAGGGACCAGAGGGTACAATGGTTGGACATTTACTACCGGCCGCGGTATGCCTAGTGTACAGGGTCCATATAACCGACTTAATGCATAGCGGGAAGTCGGTTATATAGACATCAACAGAATAAGTGTTTAACGGTGATTTAAACTAGTTTATGCGGGGAAAAGAGTGCTCAAAATCGGATTCAACAGGCCATCCACACCGACTCCCATTAAAAGTGATTGAAATGTACAGGAATCTGTCCATTTCAATCACATTTGATGACCCGTCCAGGGTGACTTTCTTCCCCAGGAATTAGTGTCTGAAAGCTGGCTAACATTACTTTAAATACAGTGTGCACATGGCTTTATTACCCATGAAATAGTGTGTGAAAGCTGGGTGACTTTGATGTGAATTTAGGGAGGGAGAGCAGCAGCAGCAGCCGCCGCAGCAGCAGCAGCAGCAGCAGCAGGCTGTGACCCTGGCGGAAATACATTGATTGTTTTAGCCAGGAATAAGTGTTTAGAAGGCGGGTAAAGTGTTCCTGCAGCTCCTCCATGACGGTAATAATGATTAGATATAATTGCCAGGGCAGAAAGCTCTTTTTAAAAGTGAAAAAACGATTTGAAACCGTTTGAAATGACTGGCGGGTGCTGATGGAAAGCAGGCGGAAATACATGGATTGTTTACCCAGGAAAAGGTGTTTAAAAGGCGGGTAAAGTGTCCCTGCAGCTCCTCCATGACGGTAATAATGATTAGAAATCATTTACAGGGCAGAAAGCTCTTTTTAAAAGTGAAAAAACGATTTGAAACCGTTTGAAATGACTGGCGGGTGCTGATGGAAAGCAGGCGGAAATACATGGATTGTTTACCCAGGAAAAGGTGTTTAAAAGGCGGGTAAAGTGTCCCTGCAGCTCCTCCATGACGGTAATAATGATTAGAAATCATTTACAGGGCAGAAAGCTCTTTTTAAAAGTGAAAAAACGATTTGAAACCGTTTGAAATGACTGGCGGGTGCTGATGGAAAGCAGGCGGAAATACATGGATTGTTTACCCAGGAAAATGTGTTTAAAAGGCGGGTAAAGTGTCCCTGCAGCTCCTCCATGACGGTAATAATGATTAGAAATCATTTACAGGGCAGAAAGCTCTTTTTAAAAGTGAAAAAACGATTTGAAACCGTTTGAAATGACTGGCGGGTGCTGATGGAAAGCAGGCGGAAATACATGGATTGTTTACCCAGGAAAAGGTGTTTAAAAGGCGGGTAAAGTGTTCCTGCAGCCCTTTAAATACAGTGTGCACATGGCTTTATTACCCATGAAATAGTGTGTGAAAGATGGGTAAATTTGCTGTGAATTTAAGGGAGATATGGCCCTTTCAAACAGGGAGATGACTGGCGGGTGCTGATGGAAAGCAGGCGGAAATACATGGATTGTTTACCCAGGAAAAGGTGTTTAAAAGGCGGGTAAAGTGTTCCTGCAGCCCTTTAAATACAGTGTGCACATGGCTTTATTACCCATGAAATAGTGTGTGAAAGATGGGTAAATTTGCTGTGAATTTAAGGGAGATATGGCCCTTTCAAACAGGGAGATGACTGGCGGGTGCTGATGGAAAGCAGGCGGAAATACATGGATTGTTTACCCAGGAAAAGGTGTTTAAAAGGCGGGTAAAGTGTTCCTGCAGCCCTTTAAATACAGTGTGCACATGGCTTTATTACCCATGAAATAGTGTGTGAAAGATGGGTAAATTTGCTGTGAATTTAAGGGAGATATGGCCCTTTCAAACAGGGAGATGACTGGCGGGTGCTGATGGAAAGCAGGCGGAAATACATGGATTGTTTACCCAGGAAAAGGTGTTTAAAAGGCGGGTAAAGTGTTCCTGCAGCCCTTTAAATACAGTGTGCACATGGCTTTATTACCCATGAAATAGTGTGTGAAAGATGGGTGAATTTGCTGTGAATTTAAGGGAGATATGGCCCTTTCAAACAGGGAGATGACTGGCGGGTGCTGATGGAAAGCAGGCGGAAATACATGGATTGTTTACCCAGGAAAAGGTGTTTAAAAGGCGGGTAAAGTGTTCCTGCAGCCCTTTAAATACAGTGTGCACATGGCTTTATTACCCATGAAATAGTGTGTGAAAGATGGGTAAATTTGCTGTGAATTTAAGGGAGATATGGCCCTTTCAAACAGGGAGATGACTGGCGGGTGCTGATGGAAAGCAGGCGGAAATACATGGATTGTTTACCCAGGAAAAGGTGTTTAAAAGGCGGGTAAAGTGTTCCTGCAGCCCTTTAAATACAGTGTGCACATGGCTTTATTACCCATGAAATAGTGTGTGAAAGCTGGGTGAGTTTGATGTGAATTTAAGGAAGATATGGCCATTTCATCCACACCTCACGACTCCCATTCAAAGTGATTGAAATGTACAGCACTCTGTACATTTCAATCACATTTCCCGACCCGACCAGGGTGACTTTCTTCCCCACGAATTAGTGTCTGAAAGCTGGCTAACATTACTTTAAATGCATGGTGCACATGGCTCTGTTACCCATGAATTAGTGTGTGAAAGATGGGTGAGTTTGATGTGAATTTAAGGGAGATATGGCCATTTCATCCACACCTCACCACTCCCATTCAAAGTGATTGAAATGTACAGCACTCTGTACATTTCAATCACATTTCACGACCTGTGTAGACTGGCTTTCTTACCCATTAGGTACACCGACAAAGCCACCTCTTCGGGGCCGCTCCAAGACCCCCAAAACAAGGACGCAGCAGCCCCAGCATCTCTCCCTGACATGAGCAAACAGGTTATTTCAAACTTCCATGACATACCCCGGGGAAAAGCACCTCTCTGTGGCCGCTCCAAGACCCCCAAAACACGGACTAAGGAGCTCCAGGATCCCTCCCTGCCTTGAGAAAACAGGCTAGTTCACACTTACATTACGTACACCGACAAAGCCACCTCTTCGGGGCCGCTCCAAGACCCCCAAAACAAGGACGCAGCAGCCCCAGCATCTCTCCCTGACATGAGCAAACAGGTTATTTCAAACTTCCATGACATACCCCGGGGAAAAGCACCTCTCTGTGGCCGCTCCAAGACCCCCAAAACACGGACTAAGGAGCTCCAGGATCCCTCCCTGCCTTGAGAAAACAGGCTAGTTCACACTTACATTACGTACACCGACAAAGCCACCTCTTCGGGGCCGCTCCAAGACCCCCAAAACACGGACGCAGCAGCCCCAGCATCTCTCCCTGACATGAGCAAACAGGTTATTTCAGACTTCCATGACATACCCCGGGGAAAAGCACCTCTCTGTGGCCGCTCCAAGACCCCCAAAACACGGACTAAGGAGCTCCAGGATCCCTCCCATGTACCTCCAGAACCTCGAGCACCTTGGGTCCCCGGGCCCCCGAACTTAAGCACTCCCCCACGGACTAAACCAAGATGATCACACCCTCAAGAATCTCGTGCCCCTGGGAATCTTAAAGGGGGGTCTACTTTGCGGTGCTTTACCGTCCGCCCATCAGCACCCATAGTCGGCCTTCCTCACAGCAGCAGCACCCAACCTCCATGGAGGATGTTTCTCGTGCCCCTGGCTACACTTAAAGGGGGTCTACTTTGCGGTGCTTTACCGTCCGCCCATCAGCACCCATAGTCGGCCTTCCTCACAGCAGCAGCACCCAACCTCCATGGAGGATTTTGCTCGTGCCCCTGGCTACACTTAAAGGGGGTCTACTTTGCGGTGCTTTACCGTCCGCCCATCAGCACCCATAGTCGGCCTTCCTCACAGCAGCAGCACCCAACCTCCATGGAGGATTTTGCTCGTGCCCCTGGCTACACTTAAAGGGGGTCTACTTTGCGGTGCTTTACCGTCCGCCCATCAGCACCCATAGTCGGCCTTCCTCACAGCAGCAACACCCAACCTCCATGGAGGATTTTGCTCGTGCCCCTGGCTACACTTAAAGGGGGTCTACTTTGCGGTGCTTTGCCGTCCGCCCATCGGCACCCATAGTCGGCCTTCTTCACAGCAGCAGCACCCAACCTCCATGGAGGATTTTGCTCGTGCCCCTGGCTACACTTAAAGGGGGTCTACTTTGCGGTGCTTTGCCGTCCGCCCATCGGCACCCATAGTCGGCCTTCTTCACAGCAGCAGCACCCAACCTCCATGGAGGATTTTGCTCGTGCCCCTGGCTACACTTAAAGGGGGTCTACTTTGCGGTGCTTTACCGTCCGCCCATCGGCACCCATAGTCGGCCTTCTTCACAGCAGCAGCACCCAACCTCCATGGAGGATTTTGCTCGTGCCCCTGGCTACACTTAAAGGGGGTCTACTTTGCGGTGCTTTGCCGTCCGCCCATCGGCACCCATAGTCGGCCTTCTTCACAGCAGCAGCACCCAACCTCCATGGAGGATTTTGCTCGTGCCCCTGGCTACACTTAAAGGGGGTCTACTTTGCGGTGCTTTGCCGTCCGCCCATCGGCACCCATAGTCGGCCTTCTTCACAGCAGCAGCACCCAACCTCCATGGAGGATTTTGCTCGTGCCCCTGGCTACACTTAAAGGGGGTCTACTTTGCGGTGCTTTGCCGTCCGCCCATCGGCACCCATAGTCGGCCTTCTTCACAGCACCACCTGCCCTGCTGGAGGTTCACACTTTAACTTTTTTTACCCTCTTCTACCTTACAAATCATCCCACACTTGAGCACTCCTCACTCGGACTAAACACCTACATGCTACCACCAGAACCAGAATATCGTGCCCCTGGGGATCTTAAAAGAAGAAAACCCATAGTGGGATTAAAAACAGAACACTTAGTAATTTTAACAAACTTTATTTACAGTAATATTGACAGTAATAAATAAATTCAAACAGGATATAACGTATTTACAAGGGGACTGATTACAACAACACACTGCATATTTACAAGTTGATCACTGGCAACAGTGGGTGAAGTTGGGGCAGAGTATGGCACCCTCTCTTCACCCATGTCTGAGGGGTTGTGTTCGGCCAGTGACTGGTCCCTCTTCGGGACATGTCTTGGTAGGGAGTCTTGGTAGGGAGCCGGGCTGTGCTCCTCTCCAGAGTTGTCACTGTCGATGTCAATACCCGCAAAAGTGTCTTCATTTCCCACTGCTGCTGTCGATGCCGCCGCCGCTGCTTGAAGTGACTGTGTGAAGAGCAACCGAATGTCCGCAGCCTCCTTCAAAGAAGGATTATTCGCGTAAAATTTGTCCGCAGTTGCAGTGTTGTGACACATGAAATCACTCACTCTTTGGCGGTTGCCTTTGTCTTGAAACCTCTTCGCATTATCGGCGTGGACTGTGCGGAGGTCGGTGAAGTTAATGGGACTGCGGAGCCCCACATCAGCCCATGCCAACCTCAGGGAGTAGGCAAGCTTCCTGAACGGGTTCTTCCCCTCTGTGTACAGAAAGTAACGGCTCTGGGTGCAGGTCAGCGTACCCTTAATTTCCAGCCACCTCTTCATCCATCCAAATTCTTCTACGGTGAGGTACAGCTGCGCCTCCCCGAACGCGTTGGCCGTCTTGTGGTTACTTACCTGTTATGACAGAGATAGAGAGTGTCAATACAATGTCAATCATGCATATAACTGCCAGAATAAATACATTGATTAATAGCACTCACATGAACCAGGTAGCCGAAGGCAGTGCCAGTTGTATCCGCCTTTCGGACCTCGGCGTTGGTCATGTTGGTCATATGTCCCGCTGAGCCCTCACTGCGTTAGCCTCCAGCCTCCATTCTTTGCAGTCCGGGTTGTCACATTCATTCACCGGGGACAAGGGTGGAGGTTGTGACAGTATATCGTCGTCTGCCACCGTGTCAACAGCCCAAGCGGTAATCATTTCTATTGTGGGGTTTGTCATTCGGAGTTCATAAAGCTCCTTCTTGGCCACTGTCATTTTCATTTGATTTTGAACCACATGTAGTTCCTCCCGGGCCAGCTCAACATGGTCTCTGGCCAAGTGGCGATCCAGCCTTGTGCCGTGGTACTCGCATCCCAGAATGGTACAGGGATGGAGCCTAATGTTGGTCCGTCCGTTGGCCAACAACAGCAGAATTTTTCTTTCATCCAAGTTACGCACACCATGGTTCCTCTGTAGGTGCTTGCTCAGGGCACGGTAGGAGCTATTGCAGATCGGACAACGGACCGCCATCCGACCTGTATTCTTGAGCATTTCGGTACCGGAAAATGTCACCAGAATCGTGGGTAAAAAAGAAGGAAGCGTGAAAAGACTCACGAAAGACGCACTCAGCTTATTTTCAAATCTGTGTTTGTTTTCATTTGCATCATGGTGCGGTGTCCCATTTAGGCACTCGTTAGGCGGGCAGAGATCCCTGTAATCTCCCCTCACGTTCCTCCAGAGTCTGATTCTCCCAAAGGATACCCGACAGTTTCGGGTACGACCCAGAGGGCGCACGGTGGACGGCCAGGGCGAGGCCGCCACACCGCGCTGGAGTCAGGGTCCCGGTGAGGCGCAGGACGGAGCACCCGGCAGTAGCCTCCAGCAGACCCCCGCGCGGTTCCCTCGTCCCTCAGAAGAGGTGGAGAGGCGGAGGGGTGGGTCTTTTCATCTGCTGGCGGGTTGCCGGGATAACAGTATCCTCCGGGGAGGCATTGAACCCTTCTCAACTGCCCCCCGGAGGAGGCAGGGGAGTCAGGTACCCAGAGGGTGGACGGCCAGGGCGAGGCCGCCACACCGCGCTGGAGTCAGGGTCCCGGTGAGGCGCAGGACGGAGCACCCGGCAGTAGCCTCCAGCAGACCCCCGCGCGGTTCCCTCATCCCTCAGAAGAGGTGGAGAGGCGGAGAGGCGGAGGGGTGGGTCTTTTCATCTGCTGGCGGGTTGCCGGGATAACAGTATCCTCCGGGGAGGCATTGAACCCTTCTCAACTGCCCCCCGGAGGAGGCAGGGGAGTCAGGTACCCAGAGGGTGGACGGCCAGGGCGAGGCCGCCACACCGCGCTGGAGTCAGGGTCCCGGTGAGGCGCAGGACGGAGCACCCGGCAGTAGCCTCCAGCAGACCCCCGCGCGGTTCCCTCGTCCCTCAGAAGAGGTGGAGAGGCGGAGGGGTGGGTCTTTTCATCTGCTGGCGGGTTGCCGGGATAACAGTATCCTCCGGGGAGGCATTGAACCCCTCTCAACTGCCCCCCGGAGGAGGCAGGGGAGTCAGGTACCCAGAGGGTGGACGGCCAGGGCGAGGCCGCCACACCGCGCTGGAGTCAGGGTCCCGGTGAGGCGCAGGACGGAGCACCCGGCAGTAGCCTCCAGCA
>NW_027262399.1:0-25000 GCF_902827115.2 Pseudochaenichthys georgianus
TCCATTACTAGAGACACCTCTTCAGTCTGCCCTCCCCTCAGGTTAAGAGTCTGGCTGTCATCCTCGACGGCACACTTTCATTCAAATCTCACATCAGTAATATGATCACTCGGTCTGTCTATTTCCATCTACGCAACATCAACCGCCTCCGCCGTCCCTTAACCCTAAGACCACGCCATTCTTGTTCACACCCTGGTCACTTCCCGCATCGACTACTGCAGCTCCCTTCTCTTTGGTCTCCCTCTCAAATCCATCCAGACTTCAACTGGTCCAGAACTCTGCCGCCCGCATCGTCCCCAGAACCCCCCCCCCCATCTCTCCTGTTCTTCAGCAGCTTCCCTGGCTCCCCGTCAAATCCATACCCTCACTCCTCTGCACCTCTCCGACCTCCTGCACACCAACACACCCATCCGCACACTCAGGTCTTCTGCTTCCCTCAGCCGCTCTGCACCCCCCTTCCGTCTAACCACCATGGGGTCTAGAGCCTTCAGCCGCTCTGCACCCCCCTCCCGTCTAACCACCATGGGGTCTAGAGCCTTCAGCCGCTCTGCACCCCCCTCCCGTCTAACCACCATGGGGTCTAGAGCCTTCAGCCGCTCTGCACCCCCCTTCCGTCTAACCACCATGGGGTCTAGAGCCTTCAGCCGCTCTGTACCCCCCTTCCATCTAACCACCATGGGGTCTAGAGCCTTCAGCCGCTCTGTACCCCCCTTCCATCTAACCACCATGGGGTCTAGAGCCTTCAGCCGCTCTGTACCCCCCTTCCATCTAACCACCATGGGGTCTAGAGCCTTCAGCCGCACTGCACCCCCCTTCCGTCTAACCACCATGGGGCCTAGAGCCTTCAGCCGCTCTGCACCCCCCTCCCGTCTAACCACCATGGGGTCTAGAGCCTTCAGCCGCTCTGCACCCCCCTCCCGTCTAACCACCATGGGGTCTAGAGCCTTCAGCCGCTCTGCACCCCCCTCCCGTCTAACCACCATGGGGTCTAGGGCCTTCAGCCGCTCTGCACCCCCCTCCCGTCTAACCACCATGGGGCCTAGGGCCTTCAGCCGCTCTGCACCCCCCTCCCGTCTAACCACCATGGGGTCTAGAGCCTTCAGCCGCTCTGCACCCCCCTTCCGTCTAACCACCATGGGGCCTAGAGCCTTCAGCCTCACTGCACCCCCCTTCCGTCTAACCACCATGGGGCCTAGAGCCTTCAGCCTCACTGCACCCCCCTTCCGTCTAACCACCATGGGGTCTAGAGCCTTCAGCCGCTCTGCACCCCCCTCCCGTCTAACCACCATGGGGCCTAGAGCCTTCAGCCGCTCTGCACCCCCCTCCCGTCTAACCACCATGGGGCCTAGAGCCTTCAGCCGCTCTGCACCCCCCTCCCGTCTAACCACCATGGGGTCTAGAGCCTTCAGCCGCTCTGCACCCCCCTCCCGTCTAACCACCATGGGGTCTAGAGCCTTCAGCCGCTCTGCACCCCCCTCCCGTCTAACCACCATGGGGTCTAGAGCCTTCAGCCTCACTGCACCCCCCTTCCGTCTAACCACCATGGGGTCTAGAGCCTTCAGCCGCTCTGCACCCCCCTCCCGTCTAACCACCATGGGGTCTAGAGCCTTCAGCCGCTCTGCACCCCCCTCCCGTCTAACCACCATGGGGTCTAGAGCCTTCAGCCGCTCTGCACCCCCCTCCCGTCTAACCACCATGGGGTCTAGAGCCTTCAGCCGCTCTGCACCCCCTTCCCGTCTAACCACCATGGGGTCTAGAGCCTTCAGCCGCTCTGCACCCCCCTCCCGTCTAACCACCATGGGGTCTAGAGCCTTCAGCCGCACTGCACCCCCCTTCCGTCTAACCACCATGGGGCCTAGAGCCTTCAGCCGCACTGCACCCCCCTTCCGTCTAACCACCATGGGGCCTAGAGCCTTCAGCCGCACTGCACCCCCCTTCCGTCTAACCACCATGGGGCCTAGAGCCTTCAGCCGCTCTGCACCCCCCTCCCGTCTAACCACCATGGGGTCTAGGGCCTTCAGCCGCACTGCACCCCCCTCCCGTCTAACCACCATGGGGTCTAGGGCCTTCAGCCGCTCTGCACCCCCCTCCCGTCTAACCACCATGGGGCCTAGAGCCTTCAGCCGCTCTGCACCCCCCTCCCGTCTAACCACCATGGGGTCTAGGGCCTTCAGCCGCTCTGCACCCCCCTCCCGTCTAACCACCATGGGGTCTAGGGCCTTCAGCCGCTCTGCACCCCCCTCCCGTCTAACCACCATGGGGTCTAGGGCCTTCAACCGCTCTGCACCCCCCTCCCGTCTAACCACCATGGGGTCTAGGGCCTTCAGCCGCTCTGCACCCCCCTCCCGTCTAACCACCATGGGGCCTAGGGCCTTCAGCCGCTCTGCACCCCCCTCCCGTCTAACCACCATGGGGCCTAGGGCCTTCAGCCGCTCTGCACCCCCCTCCCGTCTAACCACCATGGGGTCTAGAGCCTTCAGCCGCTCTGCACCCCCCTTCCGTCTAACCACCATGGGGCCTAGAGCCTTCAGCCTCACTGCACCCCCCTTCCGTCTAACCACCATGGGGCCTAGAGCCTTCAGCCTCACTGCACCCCCCTCCCGTCTAACCACCATGGGGTCTAGAGCCTTCAGCCGCTCTGCACCCCCCTCCCGTCTAACCACCATGGGGTCTAGAGCCTTCAGCCGCTCTGCACCCCCCTCCCGTCTAACCACCATGGGGCCTAGAGCCTTCAGCCGCTCTGCACCCCCCTCCCGTCTAACCACCATGGGGTCTAGAGCCTTCAGCCGCTCTGCACCCCCCTCCCGTTTAACCACCATGGGGTCTAGAGCCTTCAGCCGCTCTGCACCCCCCTCCCGTCTAACCACCATGGGGTCTAGAGCCTTCAGCCTCACTGCACCCCCCTTCCGTCTAACCACCATGGGGTCTAGAGCCTTCAGCCGCTCTGCACCCCCCTCCCGTCTAACCACCATGGGGTCTAGAGCCTTCAGCCGCTCTGCACCCCCTTCCCGTCTAACCACCATGGGGTCTAGAGCCTTCAGCCGCTCTGCACCCCCCTCCCGTCTAACCACCATGGGGCCTAGAGCCTTCAGCCGCACTGCACCCCCCTCCCGTCTAACCACCATGGGGTCTAGAGCCTTCAGCCGCACTGCACCCCCCTTCCGTCTAACCACCATGGGGCCTAGAGCCTTCAGCCTCACTGCACCCCCCTTCCGTCTAACCACCATGGGGTCTAGAGCCTTCAGCCGCACTGCACCCCCCTTCCGTCTAACCACCATGGGGTCTAGAGCCTTCAGCCGCTCTGCACCCCCCTCCCGTCTAACCACCATGGGGTCTAGAGCCTTCAGCCGCTCTGCACCCCCCTCCCGTCTAACCACCATGGGGTCTAGAGCCTTCAGCCGCTCTGCACCCCCTTCCCGTCTAACCACCATGGGGTCTAGAGCCTTCAGCCGCTCTGCACCCCCCTCCCGTCTAACCACCATGGGGTCTAGAGCCTTCAGCCGCACTGCACCCCCCTCCCGTCTAACCACCATGGGGTCTAGAGCCTTCAGCCGCACTGCACCCCCCTTCCGTCTAACCACCATGGGGCCTAGAGCCTTCAGCCGCACTGCACCCCCCTTCCGTCTAACCACCATGGGGCCTAGAGCCTTCAGCCGCTCTGCACCCCCCTCCCGTCTAACCACCATGGGGTCTAGGGCCTTCAGCCGCTCTGCACCCCCCTCCCGTCTAACCACCATGGGGTCTAGAGCCTTCAGCCGCTCTGCACCCCCCTCCCGTCTAACCACCATGGGGTCTAGGGCCTTCAGCCGCTCTGCACCCCCCTCCCGTCTAACCACCATGGGGTCTAGGGCCTTCAGCCGCTCTGCACCCCCCTCCCGTCTAACCACCATGGGGTCTAGGGCCTTCAGCCGCTCTGCACCCCCCTCCCGTCTAACCACCATGGGGTCTAGGGCCTTCAGCCGCTCTGCACCCCCCTCCCGTCTAACCACCATGGGGTCTAGGGCCTTCAGCCGCTCTGCACCCCCCTCCCGTCTAACCACCATGGGGTCTAGGGCCTTCAGCCGCTCTGCACCCCCCTCCCGTCTAACCACCATGGGGCCTAGGGCCTTCAGCCGCTCTGCACCCCCCTCCCGTCTAACCACCATGGGGTCTAGGGCCTTCAGCCGCTCTGCACCCCCCTCCCGTCTAACCACCATGGGGTCTAGAGCCTTCAGCCGCTCTGCACCCCCCTTCCATCTAACCACCATGGGGCCTAGAGCCTTCAGCCTCACTGCACCCCCCTTCCGTCTAACCACCATGGGGCCTAGAGCCTTCAGCCTCACTGCACCCCCCTTCCGTCTAACCACCATGGGGTCTAGAGCCTTCAGCCGCTCTGCACCCCCCTCCCGTCTAACCACCATGGGGTCTAGAGCCTTCAGCCGCTCTGCACCCCCCTCCCGTCTAACCACCATGGGGCCTAGAGCCTTCAGCCGCTCTGCACCCCCCTCCCGTCTAACCACCATGGGGTCTAGAGCCTTCAGCCGCTCTGCACCCCCCTCCCGTTTAACCACCATGGGGTCTAGAGCCTTCAGCCGCTCTGCACCCCCCTCCCGTCTAACCACCATGGGGCCTAGAGCCTTCAGCCTCACTGCACCCCCCTTCCGTCTAACCACCATGGGGTCTAGAGCCTTCAGCCGCTCTGCACCCCCCTCCCGTCTAACCACCATGGGGTCTAGAGCCTTCAGCCGCTCTGCACCCCCTTCCCGTCTAACCACCATGGGGTCTAGAGCCTTCAGCCGCTCTGCACCCCCCTCCCGTCTAACCACCATGGGGTCTAGAGCCTTCAGCCGCACTGCACCCCCCTCCCGTCTAACCACCATGGGGTCTAGAGCCTTCAGCCGCACTGCACCCCCCTTCCGTCTAACCACCATGGGGCCTAGAGCCTTCAGCCTCACTGCACCCCCCTTCCGTCTAACCACCATGGGGTCTAGAGCCTTCAGCCGCACTGCACCCCCCTTCCGTCTAACCACCATGGGGTCTAGAGCCTTCAGCCGCTCTGCACCCCCCTCCCGTCTAACCACCATGGGGTCTAGAGCCTTCAGCCGCACTGCACCCCCCTTCCGTCTAACCACCATGGGGCCTAGAGCCTTCAGCCTCACTGCACCCCCCTTCCGTCTAACCACCATGGGGCCTAGAGCCTTCAGCCGCTCTGCACCCCCCTCCCGTCTAACCACCATGGGGTCTAGAGCCTTCAGCCGCTCTGCACCCCCCTCCCGTCTAACCACCATGGGGTCTAGGGCCTTCAGCCGCTCTGCACCCCCCTCCCGTCTAACCACCATGGGGCCTAGGGCCTTCAGCCGCTCTGCACCCCCCTCCCGTCTAACCACCATGGGGTCTAGGGCCTTCAGCCGCTCTGCACCCCCCTCCCGTCTAACCACCATGGGGTCTAGAGCCTTCAGCCGCTCTGCACCCCCCTTCCGTCTAACCACCATGGGGCCTAGAGCCTTCAGCCTCACTGCACCCCCCTTCCGTCTAATCACCATGGGGCCTAGAGCCTTCAGCCTCACTGCACCCCCCTTCCGTCTAACCACCATGGGGTCTAGAGCCTTCAGCCGCTCTGCACCCCCCTCCCGTCTAACCACCATGGGGTCTAGAGCCTTCAGCCGCTCTGCACCCCCCTCCCGTCTAACCACCATGGGGTCTAGAGCCTTCAGCCGCTCTGCACCCCCCTCCCGTTTAACCACCATGGGGTCTAGAGCCTTCAGCCGCTCTGCACCCCCCTCCCGTCTAACCACCATGGGGTCTAGAGCCTTCAGCCTCACTGCACCCCCCTTCCGTCTAACCACCATGGGGTCTAGAGCCTTCAGCCGCTCTGCACCCCGCCTCTGGATCTCCCTCCCACCTGACATCCGCAACACTGACTCTCTCCCCATTTTCAAATCACGCCTCAAAACACATCTCTTCACACTCGCATATCCACCCTGATCGTCATCATCACACATCCTGTTTTATTTATTTGATTTGTTATAAACTGCATCGTCTTGTTTACGTCTCTTATGCTGGTGGTAGGTATTGTGTATCTTGTTTTTATGTGTGAGTGCTGACTCAGCACCCTGAACACTGAGGGCTGACTCAGCACCCTGAACACGGAGTGCTGACTCAGCACCCTGAACACTGAGGGCTGACTCAGCACCCTGAACACGGAGTGCTGACTCAGCACCCTGAACACTGAGGGCTGACTCAGCACCCTGAACACTGACTCAGCACCCTGAACACTGAGGGCTGACTCAGCACCCTGAACACGGAGTGCTGACTCAGCACCCTGAACACTGAGGGCTGACTCAGCACCCTGAACACTGAGTGCTGACTCAGCACCCTGAACACTGAGGGCTGACTCAGCACCCTGAACACTGAGTGCTGACTCAGCACCCTGAACACGGAGTGCTGACTCAGCACCCTGAACACTGAGGGCTGACTCAGCACCCTGAACACGGAGTGCTGACTCAGCACCCTGAACACTGAGGGCTGACTCAGCACCCTGAACACTGACTCAGCACCCTGAACACTGAGGGCTGACTCAGCACCCTGAACACTGAGTGCTGACTCAGCACCCTGAACACGGAGTGCTGACTCAGCACCCTGAACACGGAGTGCTGACTCTAGAGAAAGTGCCGACTCGGGTAAAGACGTACAGACTTTGCTGCGGAGGTCCCACAGTTTGAGGGTGCGGTCGTAGCTCCCGGAGACGATGCGAGTGTTGTCCAATAGGAATCGAGCTGACAGCACCTTTCCACTGTGACCGGTCAGGGTGTGCTGGAGGACACACACACACACACACACACACACACACACACACACACACACACACACACACACACACACACACACACACACACACACACACACACACACACACACTACAGGTCAGGAGAGGTCAGGAGGGGAGAGGACAGGAGAGGACCATGAGGACTCACTCTCAGACGGGAGTCCTCGACGGTCCACAGACGACTCGCAAAGTCGTTGGACGCCGCCAGCAGGAAGGAGCCCTGCAGAAGATTGAAGAATGACATCACAACCCCAGAACCAATCAGCAGTGTTATCAAGTATTAACAACCTCTGGAGGATCCTAATCGACCAATCAGAATCCAGTATTCAAAAGAGCCGTGTAATAACAGATAGACTTACTGCGCTGTCAAACTCGATGCTGGTGATTCCCGCGTTGCTGCCCGTCAGTGAACCTTTCGGCTCACAGCGACCTGAACACAATCTACCGTTTAACAGAGGTCCCTGAACTCACCGTTTAACAGAGGTCCCTGAACACACCGTTTTCAGCTTGACCGAGGTCCCTGATCACACCGTCTACAGTTTAACAGAGGTCCCTGAACACATCATCTACAGTTTAACAGAGGTCCCTGAACACAGTTTTCAGTTTTACAGAGGTCCCTGAACACATCATCTACAGTTTAACAGAGGTCCCTGAACACACAGTTTTCAGTTTTACAGAGGTCCCTGAACACACCGTCTACAGTTTAACAGAGGTCCCTGAACACATCATCTACAGTTTAACAGAGGTCCCTGAACACACAGTTTTCAGTTTTACAGAGGTCCCTGAACACACCGTCTACAGTTTAACAGAGGTCCCTGAACACACAGTTTTCAGTTTAACAGAGGTCCCTGAACACACCGTCTACAGTTTAACAGAGGTCCCTGAACACACCGTCTAAAGTTTAACAGAGGTCCCTGAACACAGTCTACAGTTTACCAGAGGTCCCTGAACACACCGTCTAAAGTTTAACAGAGGTCCCTGAACACAGTCTACAGTTTAACAGAGGTCCCTGAACACACCGTCTAAAGTTTACCAGAGGTCCCTGAACACACAGTTTACAGTTTAACAGAGGTCCCTGAACACACAGTTTACAGTTTAACAGAGGTCCCTGAACACATCATCTACCGTTTACCAGAGGTCCCTGAACACACAGTTTACAGTTTAACAGAGGTCCCTGAACACACAGTTTACAGTTTAACAGAGGTCTCTGAACACACCCTCTACAGTTTACCAGAGGTCCCTGAACACACCGTTGACAGTTGAACAGAGGTCCCCGAACACACCGTTTACAGTTTAACAGAGGTCCCTGAACACACCCTCTACAGTTTACCAGAGGTCCCTGAACACACCGTTTACAGTTTAACAGAGGTCCCTGAACACACCGTTTACAGTTTAACAGAGGTCCCTGAACACACCGTTTACAGTTTAACAGAGGTCCCTGAACACACCATCTACCGTTTAACAGAGGTCCCTCAACACACCCTCTACAGTTTACCAGAGGTCCCTGAACACAGTCTACAGTTTAACAGAGGTCCCTGAACACAGTTTACAGTTTAACAGAGGTCCCTGAACACACCCTCTACAGTTTACCAGAGATCCCTGAACACAGTCTACAGTTTAACAGAGGTCCCTGAACACAGTCTACCATTTAACAGAGGTCCCTGAACACACCCTCTACAGTTTACCAGAGGTTCCTGAACACATCATCTACCGTTTACCAGAGGTCCCTGAACACACCCTCTACAGTTTACCAGAGGTCCCTGAACACATAGTTTACAGTTTACCAGAGGTCCCTGAACACACCCTCTACAGTTTACCAGAGGTCCCTGAACACATCATCTACCGTTTACCAGAGGTCCCTGAACACACCCTCTACAGTTTACCAGAGGTCCCTGAACACACCGTTTACAGTTTAACAGAGGTCCCTGAACACACCGTTTACAGTTTAACAGAGGTCCCTGGACACAGTCTACCGTTTAACAGAGGTCCCTGAACACACCCTCTACAGTTTAACAGAGGTCCCTGAACACACAGTTTACAGTTTAACAGAGGTCCCTGAACACACAGTTTACAGTTTAACAGAGGTCCCTGAACACACCATCTACCGTTTAACAGAGGTCCCTGAACACACCCTCTACAGTTTAACAGAGGTCCCTGAACACACCGTTTACAGTTTAACAGAGGTCCCTGAACACACCATCTACAGTTTAACAGAGGTCGCTGAACACCCCGTTTAACAGCAGTCCCTGAACACACAGTTTACAGTTTAACAGAGGTCACTGAACTCACCGGAGACGACCTCCCACAGCTTCACCTTGCGGTCCATCCCTCCGGTTGCTAGGAGACGGGAGCCGGGACTAAAGCTCACAGCGTTTACCTCTCCGTCATGAGCATCCTGACCAATCAGAGAGAGGGAGTCAGGAAATCATGCAATCAGAGGGAGGGAGAGAGTGTGTACTCTGATACTCACAAACACGTGTATGGCCGTGGTGGGGACCCGGACTTCAGCACACACACCTGACGGAGCTTCGGATCCTTCAGGAGAGGAGCTGTAGGGGTGGGCTCTGCGCCTGAACACACACACACACACACACACACACACACACACACACACACACTCATTAGAACCACACACACACACTCATTAGAACCACACACACACACACACAAACACACACACACTCACTCATTAGAACCACGCGCACACACACACACACACACACACACACACACACACACTCATTAGAACCACACCCACCCACCCACCCACCCACACACACCCTCATTAGAACCACACACACACACACACACACACACACACACACACACACACACACACACACACACACACACACACACACACACACACACACACACACACACACACACACACACACACACACACACACACACACACCACACACACACACACACACACACACACACACACACACACACCAGAGTTCCCGGTCAACATGTTCGTTAAAGTTTAAATCTTCCGGACAAAATGAGAAAAGTGCCGTCAAAGGTCTTCTTTGTTATTTATTGAGCTTTAAAACAAATCGATATGATTCGATATCAAACTGATTATAGCAGATTATTATTCCTGTGTTCAAACAGTTAAACGGAGCTCCCTCCTGACAGCCCGTCAGCATCATGCAGCTCGGGATCAGTGATGAGCGACCCGGCAGTGAAACTAAACACATCTATAACTAGTGTAGGTGGCTTGAGAGGTCACTAAAATAGCTGCGTGTGATATTCTGACCTGAAGTGTTTTGTCCGCTCAGCGCTGCAGGTGATCAGAGCTGCGTGTGATCAGAGCTGCAGCTGATCAGAGCTGCAGGTGATCAGAGCTGCAGCTGATCAGAGCTGCATGTGATCAGAGCTGCAGGTAATCAGAGCTGCAGGGGATCAGAGCTGCATGTGATCAGAGCTGCAGCTGATCAGAGCTGCATGTGATCAGAGCTGCAGGTGATCAGAGCTGCATGTGATCAGAGCTGCAGGGGATCAGAGCTGCAGGTGATCAGAGCTGCAGGTGATCAGAGCTGCAGGTGATCAGAGCTGCATGTGATCAGAGCTGCAGCTGATCAGAGCTGCAGCTGATCAGCGCTGCAGGTGATCAGAGCTGCATGTGATCAGAGCTGCAGCTGATCAGAGCTGCAGGTGATCAGAGCTGCATGTGATCAGAGCTGCAGCTGATCAGAGCTGCAGGTGATCAGAGCTGCAGCTGATCAGAGCTGCAGGTGATCAGAGCTGCAGGTGATCAGAGCTGCAGCTGATCAGCGCTGCATGTGATCAGAGCTGCAGGGGATCAGAGCTGCAGCTGATCAGAGCTGCATGTGATCAGAGCTGCAGGTAATCAGAGCTGCATGTGATCAGAGCTGCAGGTGATCAGAGCTGCAGCTGATCAGAGCTGCATGTGATCAGAGCTGCAGGTGATCAGAGCTGCATGTGATCAGAGCTGCAGGTGATCAGAGCTGCAGCTGATCAGCGCTGCAGGTGATCAGAGCTGCATGTGATCAGAGCTGCAGCTGATCAGAGCTGCAGGTGATCAGAGCTGCAGCTGATCAGAGCTGCAGGTGATCAGAGCTGCAGGTGATCAGAGCTGCAGCTGATCAGCGCTGCAGGTGATCAGAGCTGCATGTGATCAGAGCTGCAGCTGATCAGAGCTGCAGCTGATCAGAGCTGCAGGTGATCAGAGCTGCAGCTGATCAGCGCTGCAGGTGATCAGAGCTGCATGTGATCAGAGCTGCAGCTGATCAGAGCTGCAGGTGATCAGAGCTGCAGCTGATCAGAGCTGCAGCTGATCAGAGCTGCATGTGATCAGAGCTGCAGCTGATCAGAGCTGCAGGTGATCAGAGCTGCAGCTGATCAGCGCTGCAGGTGATCAGAGCTGCATGTGATCAGAGCTGCAGCTGATCAGAGATGCAGGTGATCAGAGCTGCAGCTGATCAGAGCTGCAGCTGATCAGCGCTGCAGGTGATCAGAGCTGCAGCTGATCAGAGCTGCAGGTGATCAGAGCTGCAGCTGATCAGCGCTGCAGGTGATCAGAGCTGCAGCTGATCAGCGCTGCAGGTGATCAGAGCTGCATGTGATCAGAGCTGGAGCTGAGGGTTAGGGTTAGCATTAGTTTACATGCCCACCGGAACCCAGAGGCATTACCAACAGATCACCGCACAATCAACCCATCAGGACATCTCTTTCTCCACGTGTAGACATTAGAGTGGACTCTTCTTGTCCGTCTCATACGTGGCGCAACTGAAGCGGTGTTGAGCTAAGGGGAAATATATTCTGACCGGAGAGATTTAGATTTGCCGGTCTTCAGCATATTTTACCGGTCGTAGTCCGGTAATTACCGGCTAACGGGAACTCTCACACACACAGGTGTTCGTACCCAAAGATGCTGGAGATGGAGTCCAGCAGACCACCAGGGGGGGGCTGCGCTGTCTTCTTGCTGCACACACAGACACACACCTTAAGAGTAACTCTTTAAATGAAACATATTGATGAATACATGATGTGTAACCCTCTCACCTGGGGGTCCTGCTGAGCGCCCTGCTGGGAGACGTCTCCCCCCCCCCCTTCCCGGCCTCCTCTGCCAGAACCTCGATGTCGTCGTCTCTGAGGACAGAGTCACATGACGAGTCAGTCACATGGCGGGTCAGTCAGTCACATGGCGGGTCAGTCAGTCACATGGCGGGTCAGTCACATGACGAGTCAGTCACATGAGGAGTCAGTCACATGAGGAGTCAGTCAGTCACATGACGGGTCAGTCACATGGCGGGTCAGTCAGTCACATGGCGGGTCAGTCACATGGCGGGTCAGTCACATGGCGGGTCAGTCACATGACGAGTCAGTCACATGACGAGTCAGTCACATGAGGAGTCAGTCACATGACGAGTCAGTCAGTCACATGAGGAGTCAGTCACATGACGAGTCAGTCAGTCACATGACGAGTCAGTCACATGACGAGTCAGTCACATGAGGAGTCAGTCACATGACGAGTCAGTCAGTCACATGAGGAGTCAGTCAGTCACATGACGAGTCAGTCAGTCACATGAGGAGTCAGTCAGTCACATGACGGGTCAGTCAGTCACATGGCGGGTGAGTCAGTCACATGACGAGTCAGTCACATGAGGAGTCAGTCACATGACGGGTCAGTCAGTCACATGGCGGGTCAGTCAGTCACATGACGGGTCAGTCACATGACGAGTCAGTCACATGGCGGGTCAGTCACATGACGAGTCAGTCACATGGCGGGTCAGTCACATGACGAGTCAGTCACATGAGGAGTCAGTCACATGGTGGGTCAGTCAGTCACATGGCGGGTCAGTCACATGATGGGTCAGTCACATGATGGGTCAGTCACATGACGGGTCAGTCACATGACGGGTCAGTCAGTCACATGGCGGGTCAGTCACATGACGGGTCAGTCACATGACGGGTCAGTCACATGAGGAGTCAGTCACATGGCGGGTTAGTCACATGAGGAGTCAGTCACATGACGAGTCAGTCAGTCACATGACGAGTCAGTCACATGAGGAGTCAGTCACATGGCGAGTCAGTCACATGGCGGGTCAGTCACATGATGGGTCAGTCACATGACGGGTCAGTCACATGACGAGTCAGTCACATGGCGGGTCAGTCACATGATGGGTCAGTCACATGACGGGTCAGTCACATGACGAGTCAGTCACATGACGGGTCAGTCACATGACGAGTCAGTCACATGGCGAGTCAGTCACATGGCGGGTCAGTCACATGACGGGTCAGTCACATGAGGAGTCAGTCACATGAGGAGTCAGTCAGTCACATGACGGGTCAGTCAGTCACATGACGGGTCAGTCACATGACGGGTCAGTCACATGAGGAGTCAGTCACATGACGGGTCAGTCACATGAGGAGTCAGTCAGTCACATGGCGGGTCAGTCAGTCACATGGCGGGTCAGTCAGTCACATGGCGGGTCAGTCAGTCACATGGCGGGTCAGTCAGTCACATGAGGAGTCAGTCACATGACGAGTCAGTCAGTCACATGGCGGGTCAGTCAGTCACATGGCGGGTCAGTCAGTCACATGACGAGTCAGTCAGTCACATGACGGGTCAGTCAGTCACATGACGGGTCAGTCAGTCACATGAGGAGTCAGTCAGTCACATGACGGGTCAGTCAGTCACATGACGAGTCAGTCAGTCACATGGCGGGTCAGTCAGTCACATGGCGAGTCAGTCAGTCACATGACGGGTCAGTCAGTCACATGGCGGGTCAGTCAGTCACATGGCGGGTCAGTCAGTCACATGACGGGTCAGTCAGTCACATGAGGAGTCAGTCAGTCACATGGCGGGTCAGTCAGTCACATGGCGGGTCAGTCAGTCACATGGTGGGTCAGTCAGTCACATGACGAGTCAGTCAGTCACATGGCGGGTCAGTCAGTCACATGGCGAGTCAGTCAGTCACATGACGGGTCAGTCAGTCACATGACTGGTCAGTCAGTCACATGGCGGGTCAGTCAGTCACATGACGGGTCAGTCAGTCACATGACTGGTCAGTCAGTCACATGGCGGGTCAGTCAGTCACATGGCGGGTCAGTCAGTCACATGACGGGTCAGTCAGTCACATGAGGAGTCAGTCAGTCACATGGCGGGTCAGTCAGTCACATGGCGGGTCAGTCAGTCACATGACGGGTCAGTCAGTCACATGAGGAGTCAGTCAGTCACATGAGGAGTCAGTCAGTCACATGGCGGGTCAGTCAGTCACATGACGAGTCAGTCAGTCACATGGCGGGTCAGTCAGTCACATGGCGAGTCAGTCAGTCACATGGCGGGTCAGTCAGTCACATGGCGGGTCAGTCAGTCACATGACGAGTCAGTCAGTCACATGGCGGGTCAGTCACATGGCGAGTCAGTCACATGGCGAGTCAGTCAGTCACATGGCGGGTCAGTCAGTCACATGGAGAGTCAGTCAGTCACATGGCGGGTCAGTCAGTCACATGACGGGTCAGTCAGTCACATGACGAGTCAGTCAGTCACATGGCGGGTCAGTCAGTCACATGGCGGGTCAGTCAGTCACATGGCGGGTCAGTCAGTCACATGACGGGTCAGTCAGTCACATGACGAGTCAGTCAGTCACATGGCGGGTCAGTCAGTCACATGACGGGTCAGTCAGTCACATGGCGGGTCAGTCAGTCACATGGCGAGTCAGTCAGTCACATGACGAGTCAGTCAGTCACATGACGAGTCAGTCAGTGACATGACGGGTCAGTCAGTCACATGGCGAGTCAGAAGGCTTGTTTGAGACTAGCGAGACCTGCGCAGTTGCGATCAACGTCTTGCTAGTGCGTTGCATGATGGTTAGTCAATTTGTCCGACTTGCTCTGGAGGCTCGCCCACATGAGACTTTGAAATCTCGCGGGACAAAGCCGCCGCAGACGCGAGTTGGCGCAGTTCCTCTCCACGGGCTGCGGAAGAGAAATGCTTGATGGAAACGACTCGCTGGTATCTCGAGCTGAGCGCTCATTGGTGGGTTTTACCCCGTGCTGCTGATGAAGCTCTCCCATTGGCTCGTCTAAAGTTTGTTGTTGTTTTGTGTCAGTTTTACGTCGCCACATCCATTCCCATTTTCATCATCGATCCACAATGTTTATCATCATGAAATTAATATCTATATATTTGATACTATAATGCTTACCGTTTCATACTTTATATATCTTAGCATATTAATACAAACTGTTCATACTGCTCACAGGCTGCTGTGTGTATCTAGTGTATTAATACACACTGTTCATACTGCTTACAGGCTGCTGTGTGTATCTAGTGTATTAATACACACTGTTCATACTGCTCACAGGCTGCTGTGTGTATCTAGTCTATTAATACACACTGTTCATACTGCTCACAGGCTGCTGTGTGTATCTAGTGTATTAATACACACGGTTCATACTGCTCACAGGCTGCTGTGTGTATCTAGTGTATTAATACACACTGTTCATACTGCTCTCAGGCTGCTGTGTGTATCTAGTGTATTAATACACACTGTTCATACTGCTCACAGGCTGCTGTGTGTATCTAGTGTATTAATACACACTGTTCATACTGCTCACAGGCTGCTGTGTGTATCTAGTGTATTAATACACACTGTTCATACTGCTCACAGGCTGCTGTGTGTATCTAGTGTATTAATACACACTGTTCATACTGCTCACAGGCTGCTGTGTGTATCTAGTGTATTAATACACACTGTTCATACTGCTCACAGGCTGCTGTGTGTATCTAGTCTATTAATACACACTGTTCGTACTGCTCACAGGCTGCTGTGTGTATCTAGTCTATTAATACACACTGTTCGTACTGCTCACAGGCTGCTGTGTGTATCTAGTGTATTAATACACACTGTTCATACTGCTCACAGGCTGCTGTGTGTATCTAGTGTATTAATACACACTGTTCATCCTGCTCACAGGCTGCTGTGTGTATCTAGTGTATTAATACACACTGTTCATCCTGCTCACAGGCTGCTGTGTGTATCTAGTGTATTAATACACACTGTTCATACTGCTCACAGGCTGCTGTGTGTATCTAGTGTATTAATACATTACATTGAATTTAGCTGACGCTTTTATCGAAAGCGACTTACAATAAGTGCGTTCGACCAACAAAATACAACCTTGAAGAAAACAGAATCATAAAGTACATCAGGTTTCATAGAGCCAAGCATCTCAAGTGCTACTCAGCTGGCTTTAGAGGAGCCAGCCCTTTGTTAGTATATAAGTGCTTTGTTAGCAGTTCTCTCCTCGAGGTGGAGTCGAGAGAGATGAGCTTCAGTCTGGAAGGTGTGTGAGCTTTCTGCTGTCCTGATGTCAGTGGGAGCTCGTTCCACCATCTTGGAGCCAGGACAGCAAACCCACGTGTTCCTGCTGATGGGACTTGGGTCCCCCTCGCAGCGAGGGTGCATCGAGTCGTCTGGCTGATGCAGAGCGGAGTGCACGTGCTGGGGTGCACGGTTTAACCATGTCCTGGATGTAGGAAGGGCCAGATCCATTCGCAGCATGGTACGCAAGCACCAGGGTCTTGAAGTGGATTCTAGCAGTTACCGGAAGCCAGTGGAGGGAGCGGAGGAGCGGGTGGAACATTCAGGAAGGTTGAAGACCAGACGAGCCGCTGCATTCTGGGTGAGCTGCAGAGGTCGGATGGCACATGCAGGCAGACCAGCCAGGAGGGAGCTGCAGTAGTCTAGGCGTGAGGTGACGAGAGCCTGGACCAGAACCTGCGTGGCTCTCTGGGTCAGCTGGGGACGCGTCCTCCTGATGCTGGAGAGCGTGTATCTGCAGCAGCGGGTTGTAGCAGCGATGTTTGCAGTGAAGGACAGGTTGTTATCTAGGGTCACACCCAGAGTCCTTGCAGTCTGAGTCGGGGAAACAACAGAGGGGCCGATGTTGATGGTCAGGTCGAGAGTGGGACAATCTTTACCCGGAAGGAAAAGCAGTTCAGTTTTGTCCAGGTTGAGCTTGAGGTGATGAGCGGACATCCACTGAGAGATGTCAGCTAGACGAGCAGAGATGCGAGCGACGACCTGGGTCTCTGAGCGGGGGAAGGACAGGACTCATTGGGTGTCGTCAGCGTAGCAGTGGTATGAAAAACCGTGCGGGCTAATGACAGATCCGAGCGAGTTTGTGTACAGGGAGAAGAGGAGGGGACCGAGAACAGAGCCCTGAGGGACCCCTGTAGTTAATTGACAAGGGTCGGACTCGGACCCTCTCCAAGTTACCCTGTAGGTGCGGTCTTTGAGGTATGAGGTGAGGAGGGGAAGTGCAGAGCCTGAAGGAGGATCTGATGGTTCACCGTGTCGAATGCAGCAGACAGGTCCAACAGGACGAGGACAGAGGAGAGGGAGGCTGCTTTAGCAGTGTGCAGTTCCTCAGAGACAGCAAGGAGGGCAGTTTCTGTGGAGTGACCTGCCTTGAAACCAGACTGGTGCGGATCCAGAAGGTGGTTCTGATGGAGAGAGCAGGAGAGTTGTCTAAAGACAGGAACGGGAGGAGAGAGACAGGCCTGTAGTTTATAACATCAGACGGGTTGAGAGTGGGTTTCTTTAGGAGAGGGTTTACTCTTGCCTCCTTGAGACTGCCTCTGCCAGTGGGTCTGGGTGTATGGGAGAATGACGAGTCAGTCACATGACGGGTCAGTCAGTCACATGACGAGTCAGTCAGTCACATGACGAGTCAGTCAGTCACATGACGGGTCAGTCAGTCACATGACGGGTCAGTCAGTCACATGACGGGTCAGTCAGTCACATGACGAGTCAGTCAGTCACATGACGAGTCAGTCAGTCACATGACGGGTCAGTCAGTCACATGACGGGTCAGTCAGTCACATGACGGGTCAGTCAGTCACATGACGGGTCAGTCAGTCACATGACGAGTCAGTCAGTCACATGACGGGTCAGTCAGTCACATGACGGGTCAGTCAGTCACATGACGGGCCAGTCAGTCACATGACGAGTCAGTGAGTCACGTGCGGAGTCAGTCAGTCACATGACTCCTATATTTATACATAATCTTTATACTGACGGGTCGATGGGCAGCGGCTCCTTGGCGGCGTCGGCCAGCTCCTTCTGCAGCTTAGCCTGTCTGCGCCTACACACACACACACACACACACACACACACACACACACACACACACACACCACACACACACACACACACACACACACACACACACACACACACACACACACACACACACACACACACACACACACACACACACACACACACACACACACACACACACACACACACACACACACACACACACACACACACACACACACACACACACACACACACAGTAATTATCATTGCGGCCATAAGGCTGCAGGAGTGTGTGTGTAAAAGGAAATGCTCATTAATGCTCAATATCAAAAGTGATGAAACTACTCTATAACTCTTTATATGAAAAGGCATTTCATGATATTGCGATATATATTGTGCATTGTGATATATAGTGCGATATGTATCCCGTATGTATGTATGTATCCGACCCTTGTCAATTAACTACAGGGGTCCCTCAGGGCTCTGTTCTTGGTCCCCTCCTCTTCTCCCTGTACACAAACTCGCTCGGATCAGTCATTAGCCCGCACGGTTTTTCATACCACTGCTACGCTGACGACACCCAATGAATCCTGCCCTTCCCCCGCTCAGAGACCCAGGTCGTCGCACGCATCTCTGCTCGTCTAGCTGACATCTCTCAGTGGATGTCCGCTCATCACCTCAAGCTCAACCTGGACAAAACTGAACTGCTTTCCTTCCGGGAAAAGATTGTCCCTCTCTTGACCTGACTATCAACATCGGCCCCTCTGTTGTTTCCCCGACTCAGACTGCAAGGACTCTGGGTGAGACCCTAGATAACAACCTGTCCTTCACTGCAAACATCGCTGCTACAACCCGCTGCTGCAGATACACGCTCTCCAGCATCAGGAGGACGCGTCCCCAGCTGACCCAGAGAGCCACGCAGGTTCTGGTCCAGGCTCTCGTCACCTCACTAGACTACTGCAGCTCCCTCCTGCTGGTCTGCCTGCATGTGCCATCCGACCTCTCTCACCCAGAATGCAGCGGCTCGTCTGGTCTTCAACCTTCCTGAATGCTCCACACCACCCGCTCCTCCGCTCCCTCCACTGGCTTCCGGTAACTGCTAGAATCCACTTCAAGACCCTGGTACCTGCGTACCATGCTGCGAATGGATCTGGCCCTTCCTACATCCAGGACATGGTTAAACCGTGCACCCCAGCACGTGCACTCCGCTCTGCATCAACCAAACGACTCGCTGCACCCTCGCTGCGAGGGGGACCCAAGTCCCATCAGCAGGAACACGTGGGTTTGCTGTCCTGGCTCCAAGATGGTGGAACGAGCTCCCATCGACATCAGGACAGCAGAAAGCTCACACACCTTCCAGACTGAAGCTCATCTCCTTCGACTCCACCTCGAGGAGAGAACTGCTAACAAAGCTCTGATATACTAACAAAGGACTGGCTCCTCTAAAGCCAGCTGAGGAGCACTTGAGATGCTTGGCTCTATGAAACCTGATGTACTTTATGATTCTGTTTTCTTCAAGGTTGTGTCTTCCTGGTCGAACGCACTTATTGTGAGTCGCTCTGGATAAAAGCGTCAGCTAAATACAAAGTAATGTATTATATATCGTGATATGTATCGTGATATGTATCGTGTGTTCCATAGTGTATCGTGATATAGCCATAACATCATCTCGACCAGCACCAATAACGAGGTGTCTGACAGGCTTAGCTTTTATTTCCTCGTATCCCTCTGCCTCACCTGGTGTCCCTCTGCCTCACCTGGTGTCCCTCACCTGGTGTCCCTCTGTCTCACCTGGTGTCCCTCACCTGGTGTCCCTCTGTCTCACCTGGTGTCCCTCACCTGGTGTCCCTCTGTCTCACCTGGTGTGCCTCTGTGTGCCTCACCTGGTGTCCCTCTGTCTCACCTGGTGTGCCTCTGTGTGCCTCACCTGGTGTCCCTCTGTCTCACCTGGTGTCCCTCTGTGTGTCTCACCTGGTGTCCCTCTGTCTCACCTGGTGTCCCTCTGTGTGTCTCCCCTGGTGTCCCTCTGTGTGTCTCACCTGGTGTCCCTCTGTGTGTCTCACCTGGTGTCCCTCTGTGTGTCTCACCTGGTGTCCCTCTGTGTGTCTCACCTGGTGTCCCTCGGTCTCACCTGGTGTCCCTCTGTGTGTCTCACCTGGTGTCCCTCTGTGTGTCTCACCTGGTGTCCCTCTGTGTGTCTCACCTGGTGTCCCTCTGTGTGTCTCACCTGGTGTCCCTCTGTCTCACCTGGTGTCCCTCTGTGTCTCACCTGGTGTCCCTCTGTCTCACCTGGTGTCCCTCTGCCTCACCTGGTGTCCCTCTGCCTCACCTGGTGTCCCTCTGTCTCACCTGGTGTCCTTCTCGTTCTCAGCGTTCAGCTTGTTGGCCTCCTGGCTCTTCTCGGCCATCCAGCGGCAGACCAGCTCCTGATTGTCTTCGGATGTTTTCCTCAGCTTCTCCTCCAGAGCGCAGAAGGTGATCTGCAGGGCGTCGTACTCGTCCTTCAGCGTCTGATTGGCTCGCTCCAGGTCCTCAGTAAACAACAACAATGCACCTTTTAATAATAAAACAAGTCCATTTGTCCATACGGTCTGTCTGCAGCTCAGAGCCCCGAAGCCCGAGGCGTGGAGACCCCAACGTGTTGGATGGAGATGAAGGGGCTCAGGTGACGGGACATTTACACAATTAGCTTCAATTAGCATCAATTAGCTTCAATTAGCATCAATTAGCATCAATCTGGACTACAACTCATATCGTGGCACGTCTGGACCGTCTCTTAGAGGTTCTGGGGGTTATTGAGGACGCTGAATCCATATCAGTGTGAACCAGAAGAGGACAGATGGGGGTCTCGCCTGGAGCATTGAGATCTGTTTGAGAGGAAGGGTCTCTGCAGATGTCCAGGCTAAATAATAAACGTTCATCAGTCTGGGGGTCTCAGGTTGAAAACTGGAGATCATGCCCCGCCCCCTCCCCGGCCTCTCGCTGCGTACTGATTGGTTCTGTTGGATGACATCATCACTGGGCGCCTGCAGGATCTCTGTACAGACTCGCTGTGACGTCACATCCCGTTTGTGATGTCACTTCCTGTCTCAGCTGGGACCATCATGCAGCACTAGAGCATGCTGGGAGCTGAGGCCGGCAGAGGGGATTGTGGGAAATCAGACCTTTTACTTATCATCACCGACCCCCGTCTGATCGGCATTGCTCTGTTGCATTGTGGGAAACGTAGGCACGGGTTCCCTCAGGTATATTACTGTATTAGTCTTGCTCTGTTGCATTGTGGGAAACGTAGGCTTGGGTTCCCTCAGGTATATTACTGTATTAGTCTTGCTCTGTTGCATTGTGGGAAACGTAGGCTTGGGTTCCCTCAGGTATATTACTGTATTAGTCTTGCGGGAAACATAGGCATGGTGTATTATTCTGCGCACCTGCAGGAGGCCCCTGAGGTCCCGACAGTCCCCCTCCAGGCCGGAGATCTGCTGGTGGTACTGCAACATCCTACACACACACACACACACACACACACACACACACACACACACACACACACACACACACACACACACACACACACACACACACACACACACACACACACACACACACACACACACACACACACACACACACACACACACACACACACACACACACACACACACACACACACACACACACACACACACACAGTGAGTGTGTAATGCTGCATTCACACCGGACGCGATGTGAATATTCACGTCGCTCGAGTTTCACCGCGGCTGCCAGCTGTGTTTACTCGCATCATTCAAACAAGACGCGCTGGCTCGGGGCTACAGCTACAACAAGGTGAACATATCTGACCGTGATTTCATTGTAATCCACGTTTCAAAATGATGCCGAAGAAACAACACACTGATACCGGTTAGTAAAAACCATGAGTTAACGCTTTGAGTCTGCAGACAGACGGCAGAGAAACGCCTTTTAGAATGCGTGTTTTCTGAATGGAGATCGGGTCGACCAGGCTAGCTAACGTTGTAGCTGCTCCGTCCACGCTCACAGCAACGGGTTACCCTAACCCTCTCACAGCAGCGGGTTACCCTAACCCCCTCACAGCAGCGGGTTACCCTAACCCCCTCACAGCAGCGGGTTACCCTAACCCCCTCACAGCAGCGGGTTACCCTAACCCCCTCACAGCAGCGGGTTACCCTAACCCCCTCACAGCAGCGGGCTACCCTAACCCTCTCACAGCAGCGGGTTACCCTAACCCTCTCACAGCAGCGGGTTACCCTAACCCTCTCACAGCAGCGGGCTACCCTAACCCCCTCACAGCAGCGGGTTACCCTAACCCCCTCACAGCAGCGGGCTACCCTAACCCCCTCACAGCAGCGGGCTACCCTAACCCTCTCACAGCAGCGGGCTACCCTAACCCTCTCACAGCAGCGGGCTACCCTAACCCCCTCACAGCAGCGGGCTACCCTAACCCCCTCACAGCAGCGGGCTACCCTAACCCTCTCACAGCAGCGGGCTACCCTAACCCTCTCACAGCAGCGGGCTACCCTAACCCCCTCACAGCAGCGGGTTACCCTAACCCTCTCACAGCAGCGGGTTACCCTAACCCCCTCACAGCAGCGGGTTACCCTAACCCTCTCACAGCAGCGGGCTACCCTAACCCTCTCACAGCAGCGGGCTACCCTAACCCTCTCACAGCAACGGGTTACCCTAACCCTCTCACAGCAGCGGGCTACCCTAACCCTCTCACAGCAGCGGGTTACCCTCTCACAGCAACGGGCTACCCTAACCCTCTCACAGCAGCGGGCTACCCTAACCCTCTCACAGCAGCGGGCTACCCTAACCCTCTCACAGCAGCGGGTTACCCTCTCACAGCAACGGGCTACCCTAACCCTCTCACAGCAGCGGGCTACCCTAACCCTCTCACAGCAGCGGGCTACCCTAACCCCCTCACAGCAGCGGGCTACCCTAACCCTCTCACAGCAACGGGTTACCCTAACCCTCTCACAGCAACGGGTTACCCTAACCCTCTCACAGCAGCGGGCTACCCTAACCCTCTCACAGCAACGGGTTACCCTAACCCTCTCACAGCAACGGGTTACCCTAACCCTCTCACAGCAACGGGTTACCCTAACCCTCTCACAGCAGCGGGCTACCCTAACCCTCTCACAGCAGCGGGCTACCCTAACCCTCTCACAGCAGCGGGTTACCCTAACCCTCTCACAGCAGCGGGTTACCCTAACCCCCTCACAGCAGCGGGCTACCCTAACCCTCTCACAGCAACGGGTTACCCTAACCCTCTCACAGCAACGGGCTACCCTAACCCTCTCACAGCAGCGGGCTACCCTAACCCTCTCACAGCAGCGGGTTACCCTAACCCTCTCACAGCAGCGGGCTACCCTAACCCTCTCACAGCAACGGGTTACCCTAACCCCCTCACAGCAGCGGGCTACCCTAACCCTCTCACAGCAGCGGGTTACCCTAACCCCCTCACAGCAGCGGGCTACCCTAACCCCCTCACAGCAGCGGGCTACCCTAACCCTCTCACAGCAGCGGGCTACCCTAACCCTCTCACAGCAGCGGGCTACCCTAACCCTCTCACAGCAGCGGGTTACCCTAACCCCCTCACAGCAACGGGTTACCCTAACCCCCTCACAGCAACGGGTTACCCTAACCCCCTCACAGCAACGGGTTACCCTAACCCCCTCACAGCAGCGGGTTACCCTCTCACAGCAGCGGGTTACCCTCTCACAGCAGCGGGCTACCCTAACCCTCTCACAGCAGCGGGTTACCCTAACCCTCTCACAGCAGCGGGCTACCCTAACCCTCTCACAGCAACGGGTTACCCTAACCCCCTCACAGCAGCGGGCTACCCTAACCCTCTCACAGCAGCGGGTTACCCTAACCCCCTCACAGCAGCGGGCTACCCTAACCCTCTCACAGCAACGGGTTACCCTAACCCTCTCACAGCAACGGGTTACCCTAACCCTCTCACAGCAGCGGGCTACCCTAACCCTCTCACAGCAGCGGGCTACCCTAACCCTCTCACAGCAACGGGTTACCCTAACCCCCTCACAGCAGCGGGCTACCCTAACCCCCTCACAGCAGCGGGTTACCCTCTCACAGCAGCGGGCTACCCTAACCCCCTCACAGCAGCGGGCTACCCTAACCCTCTCACAGCAGCGGGTTACCCTAACCCCCTCACAGCAACGGGTTACCCTAACCCCCTCACAGCAACGGGTTACCCTAACCCCCTCACAGCAACGGGTTACCCTAACCCCCTCACAGCAGCGGGCTACCCTAACCCTCTCACAGCAGCGGGCTACCCTAACCCTCTCACAGCAGCGGGCTACCCTAACCCCCTCACAGCAGCGGGCTACCCTAACCCTCTCACAGCAGCGGGCTACCCTAACCCTCTCACAGCAGCGGGCTACCCTAACCCCCTCACAGCAGCGGGCTACCCTAACCCCCTCACAGCAGCGGGCTACCCTAACCCTCTCACAGCAACGGGTTACCCTAACCCCCTCACAGCAGCGGGCTACCCTAACCCTCTCACAGCAGCGGGCTACCCTAACCCCCTCACAGCAGCGGGCTACCCTAACCCTCTCACAGCAGCGGGTTACCCTCTCACAGCAGCGGGTTACCCTAACCCTCTCACAGCAACGGGTTACCCTAACCCTCTCACAGCAGCGGGTTACCCTCTCACAGCAGCGGGTTACCCTAACCCTCTCACAGCAACGGGTTACCCTAACCCTCTCACAGCAGCGGGCTACCCTAACCCTCTCACAGCAGCGGGCTACCCTAACCCTCTCACAGCAGCGGGCTACCCTAACCCTCTCACAGCAGCGGGCTACCCTAACCCTCTCACAGCAGCGGGCTACCCTAACCCCCTCACAGCAGCGGGTTACCCTAACCCCCTCACAGCAGCGGGTTACCCTAACCCTCTCACAGCAGCGGGCTACCCTAACCCTCTCACAGCAGCGGTTTACCCTCTCACAGCAGCGGGTTACCCTCTCACAGCAGCGGGTTACCCTCTCACAGCAACGGGTTACCCTAACCCCCTCACAGCAGCGGGCTACCCTAACCCTCTCACAGCAGCGGGTTACCCTAACCCTCTCAC
>NW_027262400.1:0-10000 GCF_902827115.2 Pseudochaenichthys georgianus
GTCCTCCTGAGTCTCAGTCCGAGGAGGAGGGTCTCTCCGCTCTGATCCGCCATGGAGGAACAGCCGAGCCTCCCCAACGTCAGCATCCCCTGCCACGACGAGCAGAGGGACAAGAAGAAGCGCTTCACGGTAACACAACACCCTCTCTGCAGGTTCCACAAGTCTCCACTCAAACAACGACCCACTCCTCACACACTTGATGTAGATATCATATCCTTCTCTTATGAGGACTCTGCATCGGCTCAGACGATGCTTACAGTTACAGGAGGTACACTGTGAGGAAAGGAATCTACCACTTCTAATTAACTCAGTCCATTTGGATATGACTATAGAGACAGGGACAGCGTGACAGAACAAGTGGACAGAACAAGTGGACAGAACAAGTGGACAGAACAAGTGGACAGAACAAGTAGACAAAACAAGTGGACACAGATAATAATAATATAGAATAAATAAACAAGAAAAGCAGACATTAGTAATAAAATCAAATAAATACAGTGTGTGTGTGTGTGTGTGTGTGTGTGTGTGTGTGTGTGTGTGTGTGTGTGTGTGTGTGTGTGTGTGGAGCGTAGCTGGCGTGGCTCGCTGCAAAAGTTGAGCAATGTTCAACTTTTGACGCCTCGGTGAGGCGTCAGCCAATCGAATCATATGCCAGTACAAGCTCTAGCCAATCAAACCGCTGCTTGTGTGTCAGGGGCGGGAGATTCATGTGATTGGTTGTTGGTCGAGTTTCAGACACGCCCGCCGGCAAGCGTCAGCGCACGTGGACGGGCCGTGAGTCCCGTGAGGTTCATGTGTTCTCTTCACTCCGCTGGGAGACGGCTCTCAAGAAGCATCAGATCAGTGCATCGTCCAATCAGTGAGCGATACACAGCAAGGGGGCGGGGCGAGTGTCTGAGGATTTCATCGGAGGATAGTCTGGTGGTTCCTCGCTCCTCCATTATCGCTCCTCGCTCCTCAGGCAGAAATAAGCGCCATGGGACGCTACTCAAGACGGCGCAGACAAATGAACTACCGGTGAGACCGAGGAGCAAGGAGATGGAGATAATGGACCTGAGAAGGACCCTCAGGCTGTCTTGAACACTATCATCAGGGGATCTAATCAATAAATAAAGATTTAGCCCCAGAAAGCACATGGCTACTTAGCATGCTAAGTAGCCATGTGCTTTCTGGGGCTAAATCTTTATAACAGAGTGAGTGAGTGAGTGAGTGAGTGAGTGAGTGAGTGAGTGAGTGAGTGAGTGAGTGAGTGAGTGAGTGAGTGAGTGTGTGTGTTCTGATCTTCTTTGTTCTTAACCCCCAGGTGTACAAAGTGATCGTGAACGTGGGGCAGCAAGAATGGTTCGTGTTCAGACGCTACGCAGAGTTTGATAAACTCTACAACACAGTGAGTCTCACACACACACACACACACACTAATTAAAGTCTCGTGAACACAGCTCTGACATCACTTCCTGTCTCTCATGCAGTTACGGAAACAGTTTCCTGCTATGAACTTGAAAATTCCTGCCAAGAGGATTTTTGGGGACAATTTTGAACCTGGTGAGTCTCAAAGTGCTGACTGCCTGCACGTGCATTACAACTGCAACGACAGGGCATCTGTATGTGCCATCTACATCGGTATGTGCCACCGTACATCGGTATGTGCCATCGTACATCGGTATGTGCCATCGTACATCGGTATGTGCCATCTACATCGGTATGTGCCATCTACATCGGTATGTGCCACCGTACATCGGTATGTGCCATCGTACATCGGTATGTGCCATCGTACATCGGTATGTGCCATCTACATCGGTATGTGCCATCGTACATCGGTATGTGCCATCTACATCGGTATGTGCCACCGTACATCGGTATGTGATCGGTATGTGCCATCGTACATCGGTATGTGCCATCGTACATCGGTATGTGCCATCTACATCGGTATGTGCCACCGTACATCGGTATGTGATTGGTATGTGCCATCGTACATCGGTATGTGATCGGTATGTGCCATCGTACATCGGTATGTGCCATCGTACATCGGTATGTGCCATCGTACATCGGTATGTGCCACCGTACATCGGTATGTGCCATCTACATCGGTATGTGCCACCGTACATCGGTATGTGATCGGTATGTGCCATCGTACATCGGTATGTGCCATCGTACATCGGTATGTGCCATCGTACATCGGTATGTGCCACCGTACATCGGTATGTGCCACTGTACATCGGTATGTGATCGGTATGTGCCATCGTACATCGGTATGTGATCGGTATGTGCCACCGTACATCGGTATGTGCCATCTACATCGGTATGTGCCACCGTACATCGGTATGTGATCGGTATGTGCCATCGTACATCGGTATGTGCCACCGTACATCGGTATGTGCCACCGTACATCGGTATGTGCCATCTACATCGGTATGTGCCACCGTACATCGGTATGTGATCGGTATGTGCCATCGTACATCGGTATGTGCCACCGTACATCGGTATGTGCCATCGTACATCGGTATGTGCCATCGTACATCGGTATGTGCCATCGTACATCGGTATGTGCCACTGTACATCGGTATGTGATCGGTATGTGCCATCGTACATCGGTATGTGATCGGTATGTTCCACCGTACATCGGTATGTGCCACCGTACATCGGTATGTGCCATCTACATCGGTATGTGCCACCGTACATCGGTATGTGATCGGTATGTGCCATCGTACATCGGTATGTGCCATCGTACATCGGTATGTGCCATCGTACATCGGTATGTGCCATCGTACATCGGTATGTGCCACCGTACATCGGTATGTGCCATCTACATCGGTATGTGATCGGTATGTGCCACCGTACATCGGTATGTGCCATCGTACATCGGTATGTGCCACCGTACATCGGTATGTGCCATCTACATCGGTATGTGCCACCGTACATCGGTATGTGATCGGTATGTGCCATCGTACATCGGTATGTGCCACCGTACATCGGTATGTGCCATCGTACATCGGTATGTGCCACCGTACATCGGTATGTGCCATCGTACATCGGTATGTGCCATCTACATCGGAATGTGCCACCGTACATCGGTATGTGATCGGTATGTGCCATCGTACATCGGTATGTGCCATCGTACATCGGTATGTGCCACCGTACATCGGTATGTGCCATCGTACATCGGTATGTGCCATCTACATCGGAATGTGCCACCGTACATCGGTATGTGATCGGTATGTGCCACCGTACATCGGTATGTGCCACCGTACATCGGTATGTGCCACCGTACATCGGTATGTGCCACCGTACATCGGTATGTGCCATCGTACATCGGTATGTGCCATCGTACATCGGTATGTGCCACCGTACATCGGTATGTGATCGGTATGTGCCATCGTACATCGGTATGTGCCACCGTACGTCAGTATGTGATCGGTATGTGCCATCGTACATCGGTATGTGCCACCGTACATCGGTATGTGCCATCGTACATCGGTATGTGCCATCGTACATCGGTATGTGCCACCGTACATCGGTATGTGATCGGTATGTGCCATCGTACATCGGTATGTGCCACCGTACATCGGTATGTGCCATTGTACATCGGTATGTGCCACCGTACATTGGTATGTGCCATCGTACATCGGTATGTGCCATCGTACATCGGTATGTGCCACTGTACATCGGTATGTGATCGGTATGTGCCATCGTACATCGGTATGTGATCGGTATGTGCCACCGTACATCGGTATGTGCCATCTACATCGGTATGTGCCACCGTACATCGGTATGTGATCGGTATGTGCCACCGTACATCGGTATGTGCCACCGTGCCACCGTACATCGGTATGTGCCACCGTACATCGGTATGTGCCATCGTACATCGGTATGTGCCACTGTACATCGGTATGTGCCATCGTACATCGGTATGTGATCGGTATGTGCCACCGTACATCGGTATGTGATCGGTATGTGCCACCGTACATCGGTATGTGCCATCTACATCGGTATGTGCCACCGTACATCGGTATGTGATCGGTATGTGCCATCGTACATCGGTATGTGCCACCGTACATCGGTATGTGCCATCGTACATCGGTATGTGCCATCGTACATCGGTATGTGCCATCTACATCGGTATGTGCCATCGTACATCGGTATGTGCCATCTACATCGGTATGTGCCACCGTACATCGGTATGTGATCGGTATGTGCCATCGTACATCGGTATGTGCCATCGTACATCGGTATGTGCCATCTACATCGGTATGTGCCACCGTACATCGGTATGTGATTGGTATGTGCCATCGTACATCGGTATGTGATCGGTATGTGCCATCGTACATCGGTATGTGCCATCGTACATCGGTATGTGCCATCGTACATCGGTATGTGCCACCGTACATCGGTATGTGCCATCTACATCGGTATGTGCCACCGTACATCGGTATGTGATCGGTATGTGCCATCGTACATCGGTATGTGCCATCGTACATCGGTATGTGCCATCGTACATCGGTATGTGCCACCGTACATCGGTATGTGCCACTGTACATCGGTATGTGATCGGTATGTGCCATCGTACATCGGTATGTGATCGGTATGTGCCACCGTACATCGGTATGTGCCATCTACATCGGTATGTGCCACCGTACATCGGTATGTGATCGGTATGTGCCATCGTACATCGGTATGTGCCACCGTACATCGGTATGTGCCACCGTACATCGGTATGTGCCATCTACATCGGTATGTGCCACCGTACATCGGTATGTGATCGGTATGTGCCATCGTACATCGGTATGTGCCACCGTACATCGGTATGTGCCATCGTACATCGGTATGTGCCATCGTACATCGGTATGTGCCATCGTACATCGGTATGTGCCACTGTACATCGGTATGTGATCGGTATGTGCCATCGTACATCGGTATGTGATCGGTATGTTCCACCGTACATCGGTATGTGCCACCGTACATCGGTATGTGCCATCTACATCGGTATGTGCCACCGTACATCGGTATGTGATCGGTATGTGCCATCGTACATCGGTATGTGCCATCGTACATCGGTATGTGCCATCGTACATCGGTATGTGCCATCGTACATCGGTATGTGCCACCGTACATCGGTATGTGCCATCTACATCGGTATGTGATCGGTATGTGCCACCGTACATCGGTATGTGCCATCGTACATCGGTATGTGCCACCGTACATCGGTATGTGCCATCTACATCGGTATGTGCCACCGTACATCGGTATGTGATCGGTATGTGCCATCGTACATCGGTATGTGCCACCGTACATCGGTATGTGCCATCGTACATCGGTATGTGCCACCGTACATCGGTATGTGCCATCGTACATCGGTATGTGCCATCTACATCGGAATGTGCCACCGTACATCGGTATGTGATCGGTATGTGCCATCGTACATCGGTATGTGCCATCGTACATCGGTATGTGCCACCGTACATCGGTATGTGCCATCGTACATCGGTATGTGCCATCTACATCGGAATGTGCCACCGTACATCGGTATGTGATCGGTATGTGCCACCGTACATCGGTATGTGCCACCGTACATCGGTATGTGCCACCGTACATCGGTATGTGCCACCGTACATCGGTATGTGCCATCGTACATCGGTATGTGCCATCGTACATCGGTATGTGCCACCGTACATCGGTATGTGATCGGTATGTGCCATCGTACATCGGTATGTGCCATCGTACATCGGTATGTGCCATCGTACATCGGTATGTGCCATCGTACATCGGTATGTGCCACCGTACGTCAGTATGTGATCGGTATGTGCCATCGTACATCGGTATGTGCCACCGTACATCGGTATGTGCCATCGTACATCGGTATGTGCCATCGTACATCGGTATGTGCCACCGTACATCGGTATGTGATCGGTATGTGCCATCGTACATCGGTATGTGCCACCGTACATCGGTATGTGCCATTGTACATCGGTATGTGCCACCGTACATTGGTATGTGCCATCGTACATCGGTATGTGCCATCGTACATCGGTATGTGCCACTGTACATCGGTATGTGATCGGTATGTGCCATCGTACATCGGTATGTGATCGGTATGTGCCACCGTACATCGGTATGTGCCACCGTACATCGGTATGTGCCATCTACATCGGTATGTGCCACCGTACATCGGTATGTGATCGGTATGTGCCACCGTACATCGGTATGTGCCACCGTGCCACCGTACATCGGTATGTGCCACCGTACATCGGTATGTGCCATCGTACATCGGTATGTGCCACTGTACATCGGTATGTGATCGGTATGTGCCATCGTACATCGGTATGTGATCGGTATGTGCCACCGTACATCGGTATGTGCCATCTACATCGGTATGTGCCACCGTACATCGGTATGTGATCGGTATGTGCCATCGTACATCGGTATGTGCCACCGTACATCGGTATGTGCCATCGTACATCGGTATGTGCCACCGTACATCGGTATGTGCCACCGTACATCGGTATGTGCCATCGTACATCGGTATGTGATCGGTATGTGCCACCGTACATCGGTATGTGCCACCGTACATCGGTATGTGCCATCTACATCGGTATGTGCCACCGTACATCGGTATGTGATCGGTATGTGCCATCGTACATCGGTATGTGCCACCGTACATCGGTATGTGCCATCGTACATCGGTATGTGCCACCGTACATCGGTATGTGCCACCGTACATCGGTATGTGCCACCGTACATCGGTATGTGCCATCGTACATCGGTATGTGATCGGTATGTGCCACCGTACATCGGTATGTGCCACCGTACATCGGTATGTGCCATCGTACATCGGTATGTGATCGGTATGTGCCACCGTACATCGGTATGTGCCACTGTACATCGGTATGTGATCGGTATGTGCCATCGTACATCGGTATGTGATCGGTATGTGCCACCGTACATCGGTATGTGCCACCGTACATCGGTATGTGCCATCTACATCGGTATGTGCCACCGTACATCGGTATGTGATCGGTATGTGCCACCGTACATCGGTATGTGCCACCGTACATCGGTATGTGCCATCGTACATCGGTATGTGCCACCGTACATCGGTATGTGCCATCTACATCGGTATGTGATCGGTATGTGCCATCTACATCGGTATGTGCCATCGTACATCGGTATGTGCCACCGTACGTCGGTATGTGCCATCGTACATCGGTATGTGCCATCTACATCGGAATGTGCCACCGTACGTCGGTATGTGCCACCGTACATCGGTATGTGCCATCGTACATCGGTATGTGCCATCGTACATCGGTATGTGCCATCTACATCGGAATGTGCCACCGTACATCGGTATGTGATCGGTATGTGCCACCGTACATCGGTATGTGCCACCGTACATCGGTATGTGCCATCGTACATCGGTATGTGCCATCTACATCGGTATGTGCCACCGTACATCGGTATGTGATCGGTATGTGCCATCGTACATCGGTATGTGCCATCGTACATCGGTATGTGCCATCTACATCGGTATGTGCCACCGTACATCGGTATGTGATCGGTATGTGCCATCGTACATCGGTATGTGCCATCGTACATCGGTATGTGCCATCTACATCGGTATGTGCCACCGTACATCGGTATGTGATCGGTATGTGCCATCGTACATCGGTATGTGCCATCGTACATCGGTATGTGCCATCGTACATCGGTATGTGCCATCTACATCGGTATGTGCCACCGTACATCGGTATGTGATCGGTATGTGCCATAGTACATCGGTATGTGCCATAGTACATCGGTATGTGCCATAGTACATCGGTATGTGCCACCGTACATCGATATGTGCCACCGTACATCGGTATGTGCCACCGTACATCAGTATGTGATCGGTATGTGCCACCGTACATCGGTATGTGCCACCGTACATCGGTATGTGATCGGTATGTGCCATCTACATCGGTATGTGCCACCGTACATCGGTATGTGCCATCGTACATTGCAGTGGCGGCTGGTGGAAAATATTTTTGGTGGGGCTATGGAAATGGTGACCAAACCATACTAGGGGGGTCCGGGGGGATGCTCGCGCAACCCAAAGTCTGAGAGGGTGAGGAAGATTGTCACAGAAAACTGAACAAGAATCGACAACTTGACCCTCTGCTCACTCACAGCCTCAAACACAGGCCCTGCCCACATAGGCTCCATGGTGCCACAGGCCCAGCCCACACAGGCTCCATGGTGCCACAGGCACTGCAATAAGCATGTACATGTTAATCTACAGCTCCGGCGATCCACTAGCACCGGAGTCTCCACCTGCAGACGCAGCCATCCTCGACAACTACTGTAGCGTCACCTTGGATACGAGTCCAAACAACTCACAGACACACAGGCCAGGGCGCTGACAGGGCGCCCTTTGAGCATCAGATCTGACGACGCTGATTGGCTGAAATTATGTTTCGGCGGCATAGTATACAGATAGCAACAGTCAGCTTGTTGGCTGCTGCTGCTCTGGCTGAGGGCTCTTTCTCCCGCCCGGACGAGAGAGGGTAATGACACACGCTGCGGCCAGGCAGGAAACACGTGACTTATCAGTAACTTTAGACATCGTAAAACAATTTTAAACGAGATTTTATGGTAGATTATACATTTTAATGATACCAACTATATAATATTTACCTTGTTCATTAAAAAGAAAAAGAAAAAGAAAAAAGAAATATTTTTTTTAAATATATTTTGTTATTTATTTTTTAATTTTTAATGACATTCAAACGTGGGAAGAGGGCGGCGCCCCTAGCGCCCCTATGCGCCGGCCGCCACTGGTACATCGGTATGTGCCACCGTACATCGGTATGTGCCATCGTACATCGGTATGTGCCACCGTACATCGGTATGTGCCACCGTACATCGGTATGTGCCACCGTACATCGGTATGTGCCATCGTACATCGGTATGTGCCACCGTACATCGGTATGTGCCACCGTTCATCGGTATGTGCCACCGTACATCGGTATGTGCCACCGTGCATCGGTATGTGCCACCGTACATCGGTATGTGCCATCGTACATCGGTATGTGCCATCGTACATCGGTATGTGCCACCGTACATCGGTACGATGTTCTGACCTATCTATAAATGGATCTGCAGGTTGATCGTTAATGGCACGTTGCATCTCTGTTTGAATGTTCTGCAGAGTTCATAAAGCAGAGACGAGCCGGGCTGCACGAGTTCATCAAGAGGATCGTCTCTCAGCTCTGCAACCAGTGAGGCCTTGATATGAAATATATAATGACTTGTATCAGCAGTGATGCCTTCAGGGACCTGGTATCAGCAGTGATGCCTTCAGGGACCTAACAGATGGACATGTTGATGATTATGTTGCTTTGTTCCTGATCTCCAGGCCAGATGTGAGGGAGTTTCTGCTGATGGACAAAATGCAGCACTTTTCTGACGCCTCTGAGGACGAAGACGACAGAGTGAGTCCCTTTTGAACCACTTTAGATCAATAACTCCCACTTTATCTATACAGATAGAAATGAATGAAATCACCTGAAAGAAAACCCTTTGACCGCTACCCTACGTGTATAATCTGGGTAACCCTAACCCAAAACGTCTGCAAGGACACAGGAAATGACCAAAGGAGACGCAAACTGTCCATGACGAGATGCAAAATAATCTAAAAGAGGCCTGAAACTTCCAAAAAGAGACGCTAGACGACCATTAAGGCTCAAAAGGACCACACTAAGACACACACTGTCTATGAAGAGACACAAAGCATTGAGAAACAACCAAAACTAGACTGCAAGGACACAGGAAATGACCTCAAAGAGACGCTAATCGACCATTAAGGCACCAAAAACAACCGCAGGCCTCCGAGCGACTACAGACACAGACATGAGCGCAGGGTATGAACTCTCATTGGTTGCTAGAAGGTTGTTTCAGGAGACCTTGTGTTAAACATGAACTCGTGTGTGCAGACACGTTGATTGAAGAAGAGGAGGAAATATACAGAATC
>NW_027262400.1:22500-31381 GCF_902827115.2 Pseudochaenichthys georgianus
TAAACACGTGGGGTGGGAAAACAAAATGTGCCAGATGTGCTTTTTTATAAATTTGTATTTATATAATATAACAGATGATATTTTTAAAAGGACATCCTCTATTACTGTTATATTCCTGGTGGTTTCTAAAACGTTATAAAGCCTTAAATTGTCCCTTAAATGAACACTTGAACAACCAACTGGACTTTAAATCACACCATTTGACATGGAAATGTGTTGGTCCATGTAATTACTGTAAAAAAGAAATACACTCATGTGTCTTATTCATTTTAACTACGCTGGAAATAGGGATTACTTGAGACCGCTGAATAATGCATTTTTGGTTTATAGGTCACATTTGTAGAAACATTTCTACTTCTGTTTGTCTTTAAATATTTAGTTTTTATATTGGGTTGTTTATGTTTTCTATTCTTTGCCTTAATGCATGTATTCATGATTGCAGAAATTAGAAATCCACAATGCTTTGCTAAGTAGGCCTATATTCCTGCACATTAATAAAAAATATATAAGGAAAGCGTGTTTTTGTATTTATTACTAATAATGTATGTTGCGTAGTGACTTGGAATTAAGGTATTTTACATTAAATCATTTTATATATTTTCTTATTTCAATATAACTATTAAATATGTTTTATATTATTTTATATTCGTACTTAGTCATACATTAAATCACATTACATCCGGGTCCTTTGGCAGTTGGAGCGGTCACCAGTGTAAAAGGTTTGTATTTACTACACATCTGTGTATTATCTTAAAATGTTAAACAATTACAGTAAATCATTTAATATATTTTGTCTTATTTCAATATATTTATTAAATGTGTTTTATATTATTTAATATTTGTATTTAATCGTACATTTAATCGCCTAACATCCGGGTCCTTTAGCAGTTCGAGCGCGCGCACACCAGTGTCACTGTTTCTGTCAACAAAAAGTGGCAGTTAAAAAACGTTCTTTGTATTTATTACTAATAATTTAGTATGTGTAGTAATTTGAGATTAAGTTATTTTAGATTAAATAATTGTATAATTTTCATTTCAATATATTTATAAAGTATGAATTATATTATTTTATATTTGTATTTAATCGTACATTTAATCTCACTACATCCGGGTCCTTTGAGTTGTTACCATGGTACCGTGAAGTCAGCCCGCGAATTCGAGCTGTCATTTAAAGATTTTAAGAATATATATGTATTTATAATTAACACACAATGAGTGACATTTTGTCCTTAAAAGAGTCGGTTCTGGTGTATTTAGACAGAAGTGGAGGACTTCAGAGACTGGGAGAAGACTGCAGACCTTTTAACGGTGAGGAGAAAATATAATAAAAATAATGCTAACTGTTAGCTTAGATTGCTTACGTCAAGCTAACGTTAGTAGCATTGAAAGCTAAAAACACTAGTTAAACTACATTAAATATTTGGATTCAGAATACTTTTTTGTCCGTTATCTTTACATATAATGGATATGTGTCTCTGGCAAATAGCAGTGGTGGAAGTACAAATCAGCTAAATATACTTAAAGTATAAAAAGTAAAAGTAAATATGTTTATATATGTGACATTTCTAGGTAATATATTTTGCATTAACGAGCATTTTACTATTAGAAAGACAAACTACTGATTTACATTTTTGTAAAATATTTAAATAATTTGACTTTTGTGACTGAAAGAGTTTATCCACTAGTTTAATTGTTAGAAATGCTTGTACTGTATATAACGCTTTTAAATACATTTAGTGGATACAATTACTTTATTTCCCTTTTAAAAGTAGTGGAGTAGAAGTATAAAGTAGAATTAAATGGAAATATGTTGCAAATGTATTATCTTTTCAATTCTGGAGAGGATCCTCCTCTGCTGCTCTCCTGAGGTTTCGCCATGTTCCCTTAAACTGTGGGTTTCTCTGGAAGTGTTTCCTTGTACGATGTGAGGGTCTAAGGACAGAGGGTCTGAGGACAGAGGGTCTGAGGACAGAGGGTCTAAGGACAGAGGGTGTCGTATTGTCATACTGATATGCTGTACACACTGTGAAGACCACTGAGACAAATGTAACATGTGTGATATTGGGCTGTAAATAATCATTGATTGATTGATTGATTAAATACTCATGTGAGGTTCAAGTGACTTCACAGGTAAGACGTGTCCCTCTCCTCTGCAGAGCCGCAGCAGATGGAGGCGGTCTACAGGTTCTGCATCAGTGTGAATCCCTCCGATGTGATCGAGGTGGATCCGGAGCTGGGAGACTGTGTTCTGCAGGATCCTCTCACAGCAACTGCTCTGTTTCGGTCTGTAAGTGGACAAACTGAGAGCTAGCTAAGAGTTCAAACACATTGGAGGAGAAACGTAGAAAGAAATGCATTTTGTTTGAATACAAATTCGTTTTGGGCTAGTTTATATTTGGGTAATGGTTTGTAGTATTATAAGATATTTGTTTGATCGCAATGGGTTGGTTGGTTTGGGTCGTGTGTGTGTGTGTGTGTGTGTGTGTGTGTGTGTGTGTGTGTGTGTGTGTGTGTGTGTGTGTGTGTGTGTGTGTGTGTGTGTGTGTGTGTGTGTGTGTGTGTGTGTGTGTGTGTGTGTGTGTGTGTGTGTGTGTGTGTGTGTGTGTGCGCGCGCCCCTCAGCCTCTCAGTGTTTGTTTCCTGCTGCCGCCACACACACTTCTCCTCCGGTGAGGTTCACTAACGTTTCCTAACTCCTCTCAGGTTTGCTTCCTGGCCATAAAGACTCTTTCCCTTCTCGATAAGATCCACACGGAGAGTCAGGTATGAATAAAAGCTGAAGCTGTTTCCTGTGGAGGAAATTCTTAAAAGAAAGTGATAAAGGATTTATGGACAAAGTCTGTCTTTTGTTATATTTAATAAAGTAATAAAGAAAGTCAATAAACAAGTGAAATAAACGTGTGAAAGGCGATCCGAGTACAAGACCATGTGTTTTAAATGCTCCCCCCCCACAGCGTCAGTCCTGTAACACGGTGTGTTTTCTGATTGCTCCCCAGGTGAATGTGATCCTGAAGTTCACTCACCTTCCTCCGTTCCCAGAGTACTCGTTGGACCTGTGTACTTTCCCTCGGGGGAACGGGGCCATGAGGCCGGTCTCCATGGAGGGGTTAGTCATCGCCATAACGAGGGTCACCAAATACACCCAGGGCGCTCGGTTCCTCTGCAGCGATGAGGAGTGCCCTTGCTCTGCAGGTATTAGCCGGCATGCTAACAAGACAACATAAAACACAACGTTTGCAATCTTGAAATCTTCCCTTTTGCAATGAGAGTTTGTTTCCTGGACTTCAGGGTTTCACCACATCCGAGTCCATGCGCCCGGAGCCACAGAATCGGCCACGGTGAGAAACGACTTCATCTGCAGGATCTGTGGCTCGGCTCTGAAAGAAGACGTGAAGTTCAGAGTACTGGGAGGTGAGATCTGGTGGAGAAATATAATCAGAGGAGGAGTGGAGTACAAATACTTTGTTACTGTACTTAAGTACATCTTTCTGGTATCAGTACTTTACTCCACTACTTATTTTTCTGATGACTTTTTACTTTCTACTTCTCTCATGTTGAACTCAAATACCTGTACTTTCTACTTCTTACATATTGAACACAAATACCTGTACTTTCTACTTCTCTCATGTTGAACACAAATACCTGTACTTTCTACTTCTTTCATGTTGAACTCAAATACCTGTACTTTCTACTTCTTTCATGTTGAACTCAAATACCTGTACTTTCTACTTCTTTCATGTTGAACTCAAATACCTGTACTTTCTACTTCTTTCATGTTGAACACAAATACCTGTACTTTCTACTTCTTACATATTGAACACAAATACCTGTACTTTCTACTTCTTTCATGTTGAACACAAATACCTGTACTTTCTACTTCTTACATGTTGAACTCAAATACCTGTACTTTCTACTTCTTTCATGTTGAACACAAATACCTGTACTTTCTACTTCTTACATATTGAACACAAATACCTGTACTTTCTACTTCTCTCATGTTGAACACAAATACCTGTACTTTCTACTTCTTTCATGTTGAACTCAAATACCTGTACTTTCTACTTCTTTCATGTTGAACTCAAATACCTGTACTTTCTACTTCTTTCATGTTGAACTCAAATACCTGTACTTTCTACTTCTTTCATGTTGAACTCAAATACCTGTACTTTCTACTTCTTTCATGTTGAACTCAAATACCTGTACTTTCTACTTCTCACATGTTGAACTCAAATACCTGTACTTTCTACTTCTTTCATGTTGAACTCAAATACCTGTACTTTCTACTTCTTTCATGTTGAACTCAAATACCTGTACTTTCTACTTCTTTCATGTTGAACTCAAATACCTGTACTTTCTACTTCTTACATGTTGAACACAAATACCTGTACTTTCTACTTCTCTCATGTTGAACTCAAATACCTGTACTTTCTACTTCTCACATGTTGAACACAAATACCTGTACTTTCTACTTCTTACATATTGAACCCAAATACCTGTACTTTCTACTTCTCACATGTTGAACTCAAATACCTGTACTTTCTACTTCTTACATGTTGAACTCAAATACCTGTACTTTCTACTTCTTACATGTTGAACTCAAATACCTGTACTTTCTACTTCTTACATGTTGAACTCAAATACCTGTACTTTCTACTTCTCACATGTTGAACTCAAATACCTGTACTTTCTACTTCTTTCATGTTGAACTCAAATACCTGTACTTTCTACTTCTTACATGTTGAACTCAAATACCTGTACTTTCTACTTCTTACATGTTGAACTCAAATACCTGTACTTTCTACTTCTCACATGTTGAACTCAAATACCTGTACTTTCTACTTCTTTCATGTTGAACACAAATACCTGTACTTTCTACTTCTCACATGTTGAACTCAAATACCTGTACTTTCTACTTCTCACATGTTGAACTCAAATACCTGTACTTTCTACTTCTCACATGTTGAACTCAAATACCTGTACTTTCTACTTCTCACATGTTGAAGTCAAATACCTGTACTTTCTACTTCTCACATGTTGAACTCAAATACCTGTACTTTCTACTTCTCTCATGTTGAACTCAAATACCTGTACTTTCTACTTCTCTCATTTCCCAAACATGGTTCCTTTAGTCTGAATGTGTGTTTGGTGGCGTGATCAGCACACTCCAAAGCCTCTTTACTTTCACTTGAGTAAAGAAGTTAGTCAGTACTTCTACTTTCACCAGAGTATTTTTAAACACGAGTATCTGTACTTCTACTTGAGTAAAGGATGTGTGTACTTGCACTTGAGTAAAGGATGTGTGTACTTCTACTTGAGTAAAGGATGTGTGTACTTCTACTTGAGTAAAGGATGTGTGTACTTCTACTCGAGTAAAGGATGTGTGTACTTCTACTCGAGTAAAGGATGTGTGTACTTGCACTTGAGTAAAGGATGTGTGTACTTCTACTTGAGTAAAGGATGTGTGTACTTGTACTTGAGTAAAGGATGTGTGTACTTCTACTTGAGTAAAGGATGTGTGTACTTCTACTCGAGGAAAGGATGTGTGTACTTCTACTCGAGGAAAGGATGTGTGTACTTCTACTCGAGTAAAGGATGTGTGTACTTCTACTCGAGTAAAGGATGTGTGTACTTCTACTTGAGTAAAGGATGTGTGTACTTCTACTCGAGTAAAGGATGTGTGTTAAAAGGAGGTTAAAAGCAAACTGTGATTATGAAGTTTGTAAATATGTTTCCAGACAAACAGCTGGTGGAGATGATCCACGTCAGAGCTCTGGATCTTCTGAGCGCTCACCAGCAGAGCTCGCTCAGGTACCAGTCCGTCACCCTGTTCCTCAGAGGTACGTCTGCATCATAATTCACAATGTGTCCCCTGTTACGATGTCCCCAGCACATACACTGACGGATTGCTGCAGCCACATTTGATGTTAGAGGAAATAAAGCTAATTGCCTATTTCCATCTGAGCGAGGGTCTAGTATCTTTAGTATCAAGTGGTATGTTAAGAAACATGTATGATAGCCGGGGTCAGATTACTTTAAAATGTACTTTATACTAAAATAAATGAATGCTGCCTTAAAGGTTTGAGTTCCAGCAATAATATTGCTTCTCCAAACTAATGAAATGCACAAACCATCATCCCACACACGGCACAACTACAAGTGAAGTCTGTAGTCTTTTAGAGACATTTAAATATTTATATATATTGCTTTCTGATGGCCGCATCCATACGGGCACACGGCAATAGATGCGCATGGAAAGCATTGAATAAACGAACTGTATGAAACGGTTCATCTGAAAGGAGATGCTGTATCGAGGAGAGTCGAGATCAACACATTGCACTGAAGAGTATTACGGGTTTGTAAACTCACATTCTCCCCCATCGCAGCGACTCCTGAGTAATGTGGTGCAATAACTTGTGTTTACACACCGTCAGATGTCTCGAGCTTCGTCATTAGTTCCCCGGCTCCTAAATGAGGCTCACTTAGTGGGGGAGCTCAGATACATGGATTCCTGTGCTCAGGGGGCTCGTGCAGGGTATTAAGTGCGTCTGTGCCTCTAATAACATTGTCAGACCAGCACCTCTGGGACTTTAGCAAATCTCAGCAGCACGATTAACATATTGTGTTGACGCAGTCCTGCAGAGAACTCAATACAGCGAGCTCTCGTTACTAAACATATATGGTAATAAGTGAAGGGAGCCCTCATTAGCTCGAACACAGACATCTTTGTTCTGAACGCAGAGCTCCGTGTTTCTCTTGGCTCCGGTGCCTAGGTGGCATGCATGTTCCTTCAGGAAACCCCCGAGGCAAGAGTACACACCCCTTTGCTCAAGTAGAGGTACACATACTCGTGTTTAAAATACTCTGGTGAAAGTAGAAGTACTGACTAAACTTCTTTACTCAAGTCAAAGTAAAGAGGCTTTGAAGTGTGCTTCAGTGAAAAGTACCCATAGCTAGCAGCTGTTTTAAAGAGTACCTGAGCTCCCTTTATATCAATAGAACAATAATGTCATTGTTAGCTAATGAATGTTTCCATGGTGACCAACGGCAACATGACAACGTTTCCATTGGTCCCTCTTCTTTAGAGAAGACCAGGAAGTGATGGATACACGGATCGTGTTCCAACCAATAGGCACGCAGTGACTCTAAAGAATAATGACCACGCACCAACACACATTCAGACTAAAGGAACCAGCTGTTTGGGAAATGAGAGAAGTAGAAAGTACAGGTATTTGAGTTCAACATGTAAGAAGTAGAAAGTACAGGTATTTGAGTTCAACATGTAAGAAATAGAAAGTACAAGTATTTGAGTTCAACAAGTAAGAAGTAGAAAGTACAGGTATTTGTGTTCAACATGTGAGAAGTAGAAAGTACAGGTATTTGTGTTCAACATGTAAGAAGTAGAAAGTACAGGTATTTGAGTTCAACATGTGAGAAGTAGAAAGTACAGGTATTTGAGTTCAACATGAGAGAAGTAGAAAGTACAGGTATTTGAGTTCAACATGTAAGAAGTAGAAAGTACAGGTATTTGAGTTCAACATGAGAGAAGTAGAAAGTACAGGTATTTGAGTTCAACATGAAAGAAGTAGTTAGGATGCCACCTGGGCGCCTCCCTAGGGAGGTGTTCCAGGCACGTCCAGCTGGGAAGAGACCAAGGGGTAGACCTAGGACCAGGTGGAGGGATTATATCTCTTCGCTGGCCTGGGAGCGCCTTGGGATCCCCCAGTCAGAGCTGGTTGATGTCGCCAGGGAAAAGAAAGTTTGGGGCTCTCTGCTGGAACTGCTACCCCCGCGACCCGACCACGGATAAGCGGGAGAAGATGGATGGATGGATGGATGAAAGAAGTAGAAAGTACAGGTATTTGGGTTCAACATGTAAGAAGTAGAAAGTACAGGTATTTGAGTTCAACATGTAAGAAATAGAAAGTACAGGTATTTGAGTTCAACATGTAAGAAGTAGAAAGTACAGGTATTTGAGTTCAACATGTGAGAAGTAGAAAGTACAGGTATTTGAGTTCAACATGTAAGAAGTAGAAAGTACAGGTATTTGAGTTCAACATGTAAGAAATAGAAAGTACAGGTATTTGAGTTCAACATGTGAGAAGTAGAAAGTACAGGTATTTGAGTTCAACATGTAAGAAGTAGAAAGTACAGGTATTTGAGTTCAACATGTAGAGAAGTAGAAAGTACAGGTATTTGAGTTCAACATGTGAGAAGTAGAAAGTACAGGTATTTGAGTTCAACATGTAAGAAGTAGAAAGTACAGGTATTTGAGTTCAACATGTAGAGAAGTAGAAAGTACAGGTATTTGAGTTCAACATGTAAGAAGTAGAAAGTACAGGTATTTGAGTTCAACATGAGAGAAGTAGAAAGTACAGGTATTTGAGTTCAACATGTAGAGAAGTAGAAAGTACAGGTATTTGAGTTCAACATGTAAGAAGTAGAAAGTACAGGTATTTGAGTTCAACATGTAGAGAAGTAGAAAGTACAGGTATTTGAGTTCAACATGTAAGAAGTAGAAAGTACAGGTATTTGAGTTCAACATGTAAGAAGTAGAAAGTACAGGTATTTGAGTTCAACATGAGAGAAGTAGAAAGTACAGGTATTTGAGTTCAACATGTAAGAAGTAGAAAGTACAGGTATTTGAGTTCAACATGAGAGAAGTAGAAAGTACAGGTATTTGAGTTCAACATGTAGAGAAGTAGAAAGTACAGGTATTTGTGTTCAACATGTGAGAAGTAGAAAGTACAGGTATTTGAGTTCAACATGAGAGAAGTAGAAAGTACAGGTATTTGAGTTCAACATGTGAGAAGTAGAAAGTACAGGTATTTGAGTTCAACATGAGAGAAGTAGAAAGTACAGGTATTTGAGTTCAACATGTGAGA